>NC_056741.1:489368156-489650656 GCF_019279795.1 Protopterus annectens | reverse complement strand
GACTGAGTAAGGAGAAGGTCACAGTAAGCTGCCTGTCGGGCGCTAGAATCCGCCACATAACGCAAGCACTCAGGTCTCTCAACAGCAGGTACAAATACGACTCAGTCATTGTCCACGCTGGTGTAAACGACCTGAGACGTACCTCCTTGGATTACATGAAAAGAGACATTGAGGAGCTCTCTGATTATGTAGCCCAGGCAGGTATGACCCTGACCTTGAGCAGTATCCTACCTTCACCAAGAATGATGCCACAATACAGAGATAAGATGATCAGCTTTAACAATTGGCTTAAACTCTGGTGTCATTCAAAGGGGATCCAATGTCTGTCTGCCTGGGATGACATGCTGGACAAGCCACGCTGCTTCGCAAGGGACGGCTTGCACCTGTCACCCCTGGGATTCCGGATATTGGCAAAGGCTCTTGCCACCCCATAGTGCCTTTTTTAGGCAAGGCTCAAATTCTAAACCTACCACCCTAGAACACAAAAAGGAAAAAACTAAGGGTAATGCTGCTCAATGCCAGAAGTCTAAATCTCAAAATGCACGCACTCGAGGCCCTTCTCAGTATGGAGAACATCGATGTCTGTGCAGTGACAGAAACCTGGTTCAAGGCTCCTGAGAGCACCCCAGCACTATCAGGTTTTACCTCTTATCATGCGTTCCGGCCCAAAATCCGGACAATACCAAGAAAGGAGGGGGGTATCCATATTCATCAAGGACACCCACACCTCAAGACTGGTGGCAACGCACGATGCATCGGAGACCATCCAGGTGCAATTAACCATAGGCAAGACTGCTCTGCAAATTGTAGCATGTTACAGGCCACCCTCACAAACTCAGGAACCTCACATGGCCTTCCTGAAAACACTAGAGGGGATAAATGTATCACCAAAGACCACCATACTAGGTGACTTCAATTACCCTAATATAGACTGGGAACACTACTCAAGCCCAAACACCCTAGCCCAAAAGTTCCTGGAATGCATAAACTCAAATGCCATGGAACAACTAGTCACCATCCCCACAAGAGGAGAAAACATACTTGATCTCATCATCACGAACATGGGAGCACAATGTTCAACACCGGAAGTATACCCCTCACTGGTGAGATCAGATCACAAACTAATCTTGCTGGAGGTCCTCATCCCACCCCCACCTGAAATAAAAAAGACCACAGTAAAGAACTTCTCGAAAGCCGACTTCACACTTCTAAAGACTAGTGTGGTCTCCTTTAAGGCCCCCGAGCTGGCGGAAAACAGTACTCAAGCCGCTGAATCACTTACAAATGCCTTCTACCAGCACCTGCAGGACTGCATGGATAAGGCAATCCCAAGCAAAACAAAGACTCTTTGTACCAAAGGCAAGCGTCCAGTCTGGTGGACCCCAGCCATAAACAAACTCTACAACAAAAGGAGGAAGCTACTACAAGATAGAGCAAAATCCTTAAAAGGTAAGACACCCTTGATCACTATAAGTAAAAACTAAGAGCTCTCATAAAATCATCCAAAGCAAATTTTGAGAGAAAAATAGCTAAAGACTCAAAAGACAATCATAAGGCCTTCTTTAGCTATGTTAGAAACCTGGGAGGAAACTCCCAGATATGCTCAGAACTAGTTCAAAATGATGTGAAGATTACTGATCCTACAGACATTGCCAACATACTGGCTGACAGGTTCAGTGCAAACTTCTCCCTCCCCCAAAAGGAGAGATATCTATACCAAGCGATTGCAGCCCCCAAACATCTCCAACGCCCAAGTGAGAACTGCTCTCTCCAAAGCAAAAACACAGCATCCATGGGACCTGATGGTGTCCCCGGCTGTGTGCTCCACGAACTCAACGAGGAATTAAACCCACAGCTAGGACAGCTGTTTAATCATAGTCTTACCTCTGGATACGTACCCAGGAGTGGCGCACTGCAACTGTGGTCCCACTTCACAAAGGCGGTGCCTCCACAGACCCTGGAAATTACCGCCCATTAGCTTGACAAGCCTTATCTGCAAAGCCATGGAGAGGATCATAATGGACCTCATAAATAAAGACATAGGGAATTTGCAGACTTTGGATCCATCCCAGTTTGGCTTTGTCAAAGGCAGATCATGCCTTCTAAACTTGGTTGACTTTTTCAAACAGTCACCAAAGCCATTGATGAGGGAAAGGCAGTCCATACAGCCTACCTCGATCTGGCGAAGGCCTTCGATACAATACCCCATTCGGTATCATTGAAAAACTCATCAGCTTAAATGTTAACCCATACATCACAAGATGGGTTGCAAACTGGCTGAGTGACAGAACCCACAGGGTTAGAGTTGCTGGCGCCATGTCAGACTCAAAGCCTGTCACAAGTGGTGTACCACAGGGCTCAGTCCTAGGCCCACTCTTGTTTGGCATCTACTTTTCCAAGTACAAGCAAACACAGGAGGGTTATGGCTGACAAAGTTTGCAGATGACTGCAAACTGGGCCATAGTAGAAAACACATCTGACACAGATATCCTTCAGAAGGGTCTCACAGAAACGGATAACTGGTGCCAGAGCCATGGCCTAAAGTTAAATGCCAAAAATGCATAGTCATACCCTTCGGGAAAAACAAGGTTACCCCTAGCTACCAAATAGGTGGCAATCCACTGAGCACAGAAGAAGTTATCAGGGACCTGGGGACCCAGGTTGATAGTAGTCTGTCATTCGACACCCATGTAGCTAAAGTAGTTAGGAAGACCTTCTACATTGCCCACCTTATCATGAAGGGATTCTCATCTAGATCAAGGGAGGTCATAGTCTCCCTATACTCATCACTCATCAGACCAATGATTGAGTACAATGCCTCATTCGGAATGTATCTGACCCGACACTTGCAGCAGCTGGAGAGGCCACAAAAGTTCCTCACCAAAAGGATAAAGGGTCTCAAACATCTGTCCTATGCTGCCCGACTGAAAGAACTCCAGCTCTATTCAGTCGCTTACCGCTTGCTCAGAGGTGACCTTTGCCTAACATACAAGGCCATGTCAAACCCAGATTTGATGAATATGCTTCACCTCAAAAAATCTAGATCCATCAGAGCCACAAGGGCGGGACACTTAAATCTCGACACTGCTATTAATAGGACGTGCTGGAGGGATAGATTCATCACCCAAAGGCTCCCTATGCTGTGGAATAAAATCCCGGTATATGTGAGGCAGAGCACCTCGCTGGCCTTGTTCAAGAGAAATCTTGACCAATGGATGGGAGATCGCAGATATACCCCAGGGATTACCTCAGTGTCACTGCTCGACAGAGGCACAGCAAAATAATGGGTATAGTTCCCCATACTAAAGGGGTGGCGTAAGCCACAAAACTATGGGCTAGGCTTGTAAATGCCCTCGGGCAGATAGCCTAGTATGAACCTATGAACCTATGAACCTATGAACAAAAACACATACACACACCTTCCTCCCCAACTCAAATATAACATCCTACACTACAGATAAGCGCCTCCCTGCACCCCCCCATGTGGGGGGGGGCACAGCCCCACACCCCCCTACTTATATATACTAACTCCAAGATCGCAGAGTCAGACACACACAAGCAACTCACTCCCACACATTGTACACACCCTCACACACACACACACACACATCACAGTCAAAGCACACACTGACAGACACTAAAGCCCCTAACCAACAGACATACACATACATACATACCCAAACTCACCCTGATAAACCTGGTGGACTTCTTTGAGACAGTTACCAAGGCATTAGACAAAGGAAAAGGAGGTCCACACAGCCTACCTAGACTTCACAAAGGCTTTTGACACCATTCCTCATTCTAGTATTATAGACAAGCTCATCAGCTTGAACATAAACCCCTACGTCACGAGATGGGTTGCCAACTGGCTCATGGATAGAACCCACATGGTGAGAGTTGCAGGCTCTATGTCCGACTCTAAACCAGTTACAAGTGGCATCCCCAGGGCTCAGTCCTAGGACCCCTCCTGTTCAGTATATACTTCTCAGAGGTACAGGCAAGCATAGGAGGACTATGGCTGACCAAGTTCGCAGACAACTGCAAACTAGGGGCCATAATTGATTCTCTGGCTGATACAGATACCCTCCAGAAGGGTCTCACTGAGATGGATACCTGGTGTCAAAATCATGGCCTCAAGCTAAATGCCAAAAAGTGCATAGTCAACCCCTTTGGAAAAAATAAAGTACCCGCAAACTACCACATAGGTGGTAGTTCCCTAAATACAGAAAATGTAATAAGAGATCTAGGGACCCAAGTGGTTAGAAAATCCTTCTATGTGGCCCACCTAATCACAAAAGGGTTAACATCTAAAACAAAAGAGGTTATTGTGCCTCTCTACTCATCACTCATTAGACCCATCATAGAATACAACGCTCCATTTGGGATGTGCCTTACAAGACACCTGCATCAGCTGCAAAGACCACAAAAGTACCTCACCAAGAGGATTACTGGCCTCAAACAGATGCCCTATGTAGCCCGACTGAAGAAACTCCAGCTGTACTCGGTTGCATACCGCTTACTCAGAGGTGATCTCTGCCTGACATACAAGGCCCTGTCCAACCCAGAATTGATGGACATGCTTCACCTAAAAAAAACAAATTCCAGAGAGCCACACACTCTAGAGATATAAACCTCACCACAACGATAAATAGGACATGCTGGAGGGATAGATTCCTGTCCCAGAGACTCCCAATGCTTTGGAACAGGATTCCAATATACATCAGGCAGAGCCCCTCATTAACACTCTTCAAGAAAAACCTTGACGGGTGGATGGGAAACAGAAAATTTACACTGCAGTTGCTCTGCTGGACAATGGCGCATTGAACTAATGGCTCTGCTGGACAGAGGCACAGGGAACTAGTCTAAGGGGGTAGCGAAAGCCAACACATTCTGGCTAGGCTTATAAACGCCCTTGGACAGATAGCCTAGTACTTACCTATGAACATCTTACCATTCATACACCACAACACCAGAAGCGCTAATTCAAAATCCCCGAACTGGTATTTCAAGACTTTGGTATTTTAATTTCGAAATACTAAAATTCCGGATTTCAGTATTTCGAAATTAAATAGGTATCCCACATGTATATATATATATATATATATATATATATATATATATATATATATATATATTAAGAGAGATAGATATAAATAAGATATAAATATATAAAATGCACCAAGGTCAATGGGTTCATAAACTAAACACGGATTAATTGTACATGCTGGCGTGAATGACCTGAGACGTACCTCCCTCGACTACATGAAAAGAGACATAGAGGAGCTCTCTGATCATGTAGCCCAGGCCAGTATGACCCTGACCTTGAGCAGCATCTTACCCTCACCTAGAATGATGCCACAGTATAAAGACAAAATGATCGATTTTAACAATTGGCTAAAATGTTGGTGTCATTCAAAGGGGATCCAGTGTCTGTCAGCCTGAGATGACATGCTCGACAAGCCACGTTGCTTCGCTAGGGACGGCTTGCACCTGTCACCCCTGGGCTTTTGGATATTGGCAAAGGCTCTTGCCACCCCCATAGTGCCTTTCTTAGGCAAGGCTGAAAAGTCAAACCCACCTCCATAGACAGCACAAGGAACCAGAAACTAAGGGTAATGCTGCTAAACGCCAGAAGTCTTAACCTCAAGATGCACGCACTCAAAGCTCTCCTCAGTATGGAGAACATCGATATCTGTGCAGTGAAAGAAACCTGGTTCAAGGCTCCAGAGAGCACCCCAGCACTACCAGGTTATACCTCATATCATGCTTTTCGGCCCCAAAACCCGGACCGAACCACAAAAGGAGGGGGAGTTTCCATATTTATCAAGGATATCCACACCTCCAGGTTAGTGGTATTGCACGAAGTATCGGAGACCATCCATGTGCAACTGACAGTGGGCAAGACTGCTTTTCATTGAAAAAGAAGAGACACAGACAGGGTAAGGTATCACCTCATACAAAATAGTGAAGTCCAAGAAAAGGGAGGTGGATACTAAAAGATAATCGAAGCCAACCAGGAACTCAAACCAAAGTTAAAATAAAAATTCTTTTATTCCTGAAGACAGTAAGCGCTTTCGCGTTGCTCAGAATGCTTCATCAGACTTTAATAAAAAACAAATGTGCTTACTCCACTTAAATACACAGAACCAACCAATAAAATATGTGCATTCAAAACAACCAGTAGGAGCAATAGAAATTGTCACATGAAGAGCATCTCTAAAAACATCTTTATATCTAAAACTACAAAAAAGACAATAAAAGTTGTCACTTAGAAAACATTCCTAAAAAACATTACTAAATGTGTATGACCAATAAATGAAAAGTACACAAACAATAAACATAAAAATAAATATACATATAAATGGAAATAAATAAAAAAGTGTAAAAAGTGTGTGAAAAGGGGGGGGGGGACACTAAAGAAAAAGAAAAATATATGTACATTATATACAAAAACTCTATAAAAAGCAACATATGCTATAGTATATATTTTTATTTTAACTTTGGTTTGAGTTCCTGGTTGGCTTCGATTGTCTTGGAGTATCCACCTCCTTTTTCTTGGACAAGACTGCTTTTCAGTTTATAGCATCCTACAGACCACCCTCTCAAAGTCAGGAATCCCACTCGGCTTTCCTGAAAACATTGGAGAACATGAAGATCTCTCCGAACACCATTATATTGGGCGACTTCAACTACCCAAACATAGACTGGGAGCATTACTCAAGCCCCAGCACCTTAGCCCAAAGGTTCCTGGAATTTATAAACTCAAATGCTATGGAACAACTAGTCACCACTCCCACAAGAGGGGAAAACATACTTGACCTGATCATTACCAACATGGGGACTCTATGCTCCATACCAGAAGTATATCCCTCATTGGTAAGATCAGACCATAAATTAATTTCACTGGATATCCACATCCCGACCCCACCCCCAGCCCAGAAAACCACAGTGAAAAACTTCTCAAAAGCAAACTTCACACTTCTCAAAACCGAAGTGGAATCCTTCAAGGCCCCAGGGCCAGTGGAAACTATGGCCCAAACTGCAGAAGCATATATAAACACATTCTACGGACATCTCCAGGAATGCATGGATCATGCTATCCCAAACAAAATCAAGACCCAATCATCCAAAGGCAGGCGCCCAGTCTGGTGGACCCCAGCCATAAATAAACTGTATAACAGAAGGAGGAAGCTACTACATGATAGAGCAAAATCCCTAAAAGGGAAGGCATCTCTGATCAGTACTAGCAAAAAATTACGATCGCTCATAAAATCCTCCAAGGCCAGCTTCGAGAGAAAAATTGCACAGGACACTAAAGACAATTATAAGGCTTTTTTCAGTTATGTTAGGAACCTGGGACGCAACTCCCAGACTTGTTCTGAGTTGATTCTAAACAACAAAAAATACACTGAACCCACAGACATCGCCAATATCCTGGCAGACAGGTTCAGTGTAAACTTCTCCACCCCCTCCCCCCCAAAAGAGCAAGTATCTATCCCAGCAGAGTGCAGCCTCCCAAACATCTCCGATGCTCAGGTGAAGGCCGCCCTCTCCAAAGCAAAAAACACTGCTTCCATGGGACCAGATGGCGTCCCGGGTTGCGTCCTACATGAACTCCAAGAAGAACTAATCCCTCAAGTAAAACTGCTGTACAATCTCAGCCTCACTAAAGGATATGTGCCCAAAGAATGGCGTACAGCAACAGTGGTCCCACTCCACAAAGGTGGCGCCTCTACGGACCCTGGAAACTATCGCCCCATAAGCCTGACTAGCCTAGTCTGCAAGGCTATGGAGAGGATCATCATGTAACTCATAAACAAAGACTTTGGGGACCTACAGACACTAGATCCTACCCAATCTGGCTTCATCAAGGGCAGATCCTGCCTTTTGAACCTGGTCGACTTCTTCGAAACAGTCACCAAGGCCATAGATGAAGGGAAGGTAGTCCACACAGCCTATCTGGACCTCACTCGGACATCATAGATAAGCTATCCAGCCTAAATATAAACCCCTATGTCACAAGATGGGTCGCAAACTGGCTCAAAGACAGAACCCACAGAGTCAGAGTTGCTGGAGCCATGTCAGACTCGAAACCGGTCACAAGTGGTGTCCCACAAGGTTCTGTCCTGGGACCTCTCTTGTTCTGTATTTACTTTTCTGAGGTACAGGCCAATGTGGGAGGACTATGGCTCACCAAGTTCACAGATGACTGCAAACTGGGTGCCATAATCGACTCTCCAGCTGACACAAACATCCTTCAAAAAGGTCTCGCAGAGATGGATAACTGGTGCCAGAGCCATGGTCTGAAGCTAAATGCCAAAAAGTGTATAGTCATACCCTTTGGCAAAAACAATGTGCCCACAAATTACCACATAGGTGGTAACCCATTAAGTACAGAGAAAGTAATTAGGGATCTGGGGACCCAAGTTGATAGCAATCTCTCCTTTGACAACCACATTGCCAAAGTGGTTAGAAAGACCTTCAACATAACCCACCTCATCATGAAAGGATTCACATCTAGATCAAGAGAGGTAGTCGTGCCCCTTTATTCATCCCTCATCAGGTCCATCATAGAATACAGTGCCCCCTTTGTGATGTACCTTACCCGACACCTGCAGCAATTAGAAAGACCCCAAAAGTACCTCACCAGGAGGATCAAGGGACTCAAACAGATGCCATATGCTGCTCAGTTAAAAATACTCCAGCTCTACTCAGTTGCATACCGCCTATTTCGAGGTGATCTATGCCTGACATATAAAGCTATGCCCAACCCAGAATTAATGGACATGCTCCACCTCAGTAAATCTAAATCCCTTAGAGCCACACGCTCGAGGGACTTGAACCTCAGCACAGAAATAAATAGAACATGCTGGAGGGACAGATTCATAACCCAGAGGCTCCCTTCACTCTGGAATAGAATTCCAATTCATGTTAGGCAGAGCACCTCACTGACTCTCTTCAAGAAGAATCTTGATGAGTGGATGGGGGATTGTAAGTTTGTCCCGGGGATTATTTCCGTGTCACTATTAGACAGAGGCACAGTAAACTAAACTTTAAAAAGGGCACAGTATACTCAAATTAAGGGGTGGCGTAAGCCAAACACAATCGGACTAGGCTTATAAATGCCCCAGGGCAGATAGCCTAGTATGGACCTATGAACCTATGAACAAAAGTCAGTAGTGCAGCCTCCTCCTACAAATGAATACACCAAAGGAAATAATTTTCAGTAAAGGAAATGAAAGGAAAACCAACCAGCATACCTTCTTTCTTTCAAAGTGTCAGAGTCCTATAAACAAAGGAAATCAGTCTCTCACAAAACTGCCTGCAGTTCTGTTCTGGAGCAGGAATTAATGTGCACAGCAAGTACGTTTCCAAATAGGTCTTTTCTTTCTTGATTCCTTCACAGGAAGATGTTCAAATTTCTTTGGGTATAATTTACAGTAATTCTTCTTACTGCAACACATCTACCCCGGGCTGAAGCTTCAGGCGCACAATTTCCTTCTATGAGAGGCCTAATACTGCGATTTATAAATTGGATCTGTTACCGGAACCATGTGGAAATCCTCCCTCCCTCATACTCAGTGGTACCTGATTACTTAAAGCAGCTGTTTATTTACAGCTATTGTAGGCAATTTGTACATCATTTTAAAGCAGCAGTTTTAATAACAAAATTTGTGCACAATATTTACATCATTTTGCAGCATCCTTCTAGGAAAAACAACTATTCATTGTCACATTGAGTTTGAAACCCTCAGTTTCAGGCCTAGTAGGTGGACTGCAAGCCCTAAACAGGCCATCTGCATTATGGTTTGTGTTTCATCATGAATTTAAAATGTTGCAGTGATATTACCCACCTTTGTAATTTTGTGTTCCTGTCTTCCTATCTATTCTGCCATGACAGTTGGACGTAGTCTGTAAGCAATATAAAGTCTCATCCAAGAAGATAAATAGTGTACACTTGATTGATAAGCATTACTGATCAATAGTGAAATATCTGGTTATGTGCTGCACTCAGTAATGACTCAAAAAGCCTTCTGGATATTTCTCCCCATCAAAGATCTGTGATAAGACTGACACTAAGGCTATTTCTGCCCTATTACTCTATAGTATAATAGTACTATTGAAATATAAATAGGTTAATACAGGCCGTAAACATGGCATTGTCTTTAGCTGATTAAAAGCATTGTCTGTCTCAGCTATTCTCTTCCTCTTGGGTGCATCTTATATTTGGTCAAATGTGTGAAAAGACAAGCTATTGATACAAAGTAGGATACACGTGTCTGATAGTATTTACCTGACTTCAGGAATGCCCTCACTTGTTTTGTAGTGCCAGGAATAGGCCAGTTCTTCACAGCTTCAGAGATTTTCCTGGAGCTTAATAATCCTCCCACCAGTGCTATAACCTAAATGTTTTACCAGTTTTACACTTAATGGGAGGTTTCCACATGCAACTTTATGATGGGCCTCTCCACTTTCAGGCTTTCTAGTAAGTTGATGTAATGTCATATGACAATGTGTTTTTTCTCATCTTCCCAAGTTTCTCTTTCAGTAACCATCATGGTGAGGATCCCTGCTGTATAACATTTCTGAAGTACTGAACATTGTCTGGCATGTGGTACTCAAGCAAGCAGGCAATAAGGTTGTAACCTGGACCTAGTTTTTAACCATTTTCTTCAATAGCTGTCCACTGCATCAAATGTAATACTTGGTTAAAATGTGTTATTATAGCAATAACCCACGCCTGGGTGTGGGTAATGCTAAATTTACCCACGGTTGGCGTGGTTTGGTCCCGAGGGCGAAGCCCGAGGACCAAACAAAGCCGACCGTGGGTAAATTTAGCATTACCACACCCAGAAGTGGTTATTGCTATATATGACATTATTTAAGAAAAGAAACTATTCCTTTTCTTAAATAATGGCATAGTATAATGCCTGTTTACTGCCCTTCCGCAGATGTCTGGCATCCGGCAGTTCTGATGTACTGGCGCCTGCGCAGTACATCAGAGCTGTGAGCAAAAGCAACGGAGAAAGCAAGATCTCCGTTGTTTTTTAGTGTCTCGCTATGTTAAATGAGTTTAACATAGCAAGACAGTTTTAAAATAAGCAACGGACATCTCCGTTGCTTATTTTTAAACTGTCTCGCCATGTTAAACTCATTTAACATAGCGACATTAAAATAAGCAACGGAGATCTTGCTTTCTCCGTTGCTTTTTAAAACATTGTCTCGCTATGTTAAATGGGTTTAACATAGCGAGACAGCTTTAAAATAAGCAACGGAGATCTCCGTTGCTTATTTTAAAGCTGTCTCGCTATGTTAAACCCATTTAACATAGCGAGACAGTAGAGTTATACTAATGGAAAAAAGTCCGGGCGACCGGACCTTTTTCCATTAGTATAACTCGATTTACAACGGGCACGCTGGCCAATCAGCGTGCACGTTTTGGGGGGATCATGGTATAATAATCCATCAGTCGTCTGGGAATGGTACACTCAGATTTTTAATTGCTCAACCTTAAGTCATTGACAGAGTCAGTGCATTTTCCTGAGCATAAAATGAGAACCCGGTTAGAAAGTGTTTCTTTAACTAATCATACCCTGCACAATAATAAAACTTTCTCACTAGCTATCGATCTAGCATTAGCCGTACACAGATAATAGCCTTAGAGTACTTAGCTGCATAGTCCCAAAGTACCCAAAATGCATTGAAATCCATTACTGGATTTATATTTAAAAAAAATGGCCAAACAGTGACCATAACAATACATTCAAGTGACACCTTGATAACATGCTTTTGATCAAAGGATTATTGACAGCTTGGTGACAGACTGTCTTCAGGTATTCAGGGCATCTGTCACAAAAGTTCTTGACTTATTTCATTATCCCTGGCCAGTAAAACTTTACTAAGATCCATACTTTAGTCCTGCCCATTCTTAGTGTCATCCAAGTGCATAATTATGTATTAACCTCATCAGTAGGTGTCTGAAAAGGTTGGGCACTAATAATTGACATGTTACTTCCTCTGTATAATAGATCATTTTATAAATCAATGTATTGGTATAAAATGGAAACATTTTGTTCATTCTCTTCTCTTACAATTCTAGCTATATTTTCCTTTTCTTTACTTAAAGTGTCCTCTTCTGATTGTGCCTTTCTAAAGTTTATATGGTTTACCCGAAGTTCAGCCAGTTCTGGAGTTTACTAGAGGTTAAATTGTCATGAAGTAGAAGGCATTGCCTCCTCTCCTACCAGTGCAAGAAATGAGATCATAGTATCTTAATTCTTTTCCTAAGAAAGGTAGCTCATAAAAGTAATCTGTAGTGATGGTTATTATTTCTAACTTATTCATTTTGATGTGTTCTTTTTCTTTATAAACTTTATGCACATAGCATTCTATTTTTTGTAGTCTATTGTATTTTAACTGATTATGAATATTATTAGGGCACTTTTCAAGGTTATCTTGTTTCTCAGTATATGCTACTCTTGCCTTTGTTTTTCATCTCTTGGTTCCTGTCGTTCTTTTTAAGACAAGCTCAGAACTGCCCACACTTGATCATCAAAGATCTGCTTTTTCTGGTCTGGTTTAGTGCTGACTACACTAGGCATTACCATTTCAGCCCATGATCCAGACCTACCAGCATTCTCTCATTATGCATGCATTATGGTGTTGGTGCACTCCTCTTTTTACTCAAACAGCATTGAGTAGGATGGTTCTCAAGCACTGGGATAACACTCATGCTAATCATGTACAGACTTTACCAATCCAGACTACCACTAGGACCCGAAAGCTTAGCATTGCATAGAGAATAGGTCCTGTTTCCTACCACTCTGATTGGCCTATCTTTCTAAGATTAATCCTTGCATTCATGTTTACATTATACCAGTCCCAGGACACAGAGATTGCTCAAGATTCTTATGTGTGTATTTTTTAGTTTAATTTTTTTTTTTTTTTTGTATCACATCTGATGAAGTTTCTTTGAAAGTGCTCATCCATGTATCTTTCCACTGGATTTGAATAAAGACTGTACTGATTAATGAAGTTTTACCTGCTCCAGGAATATGCTTTTTACTAGCATTATAGTTTTATCCTGAATTAAATTTGATATTCGGAAGAGAGTGTTGATTTCAAGTACACATCAATTGTGGCATAACAATAAGGTTCACTATGTGGCTTTTGTATATATTTGCATTTTAGAAACTAATAAAGCATATTTATAACTCAGTAAAGATAATACAGTACAATATAATATCATGCTGTTTGCTTTGTATAGTATACCTTAATGTCTCATAACAGGAGATCATTTTAAAGGAATAAAAACCTACAGGGTCTCATTATTCAATGCAGTTTGTATGGATTCATCCAGTTTTATTTAAGACATTGTATAAATAATGGCATTCATTTGCATTGCATGTTTCAAACTCAAATAATGCATGAACTACGTGAGGGGATACTTATAGGTTGTGACGGCAGTGTGGCATAGAAGCCGCAACATGCCTGCAATATGCAATTTATCCTGGCACTTCATACATGGAGCCATGGAGACAAAGCTGGAGAATAAAGAGTTGTCACTGCAACTAAGATTAAATACTACATGACCCTGGTCATGAATGAATCAGTATCAATTAATTTAGTATAAAAATTTAGGGCAGCTAAGCTTTAATAAAACTTTTAAGGATCAGATGTTTACTGTTGTATTTTTTACACAATCAATGACTTTGTAAAAATATGTTTTTTATGGGGTATTATTTTATATATATACAGATATAGGGTGTAAAGAATATGAAGCACTGTACAACAAGACCTGACAGTATTTGGCTTTTGATTATTGATTTTTCTCATAATCCGGCAGAGTGTGCTGAGACAATTAATAGTGTAAGGACTTACACTAATCATGCTTTACTTAAGAGAGCAAAGTGTGAGACATTTTCTGAGTCAGTATTTCACTCTGTCTCATTTAAGCTTCAGAATTATACTCATTGTCAATTTATTATTTCATAGATCACAGTAAATGCATAATGAAAGCATTTCTGTCTGCATATCTCAGTCACATCAGCAAACATGAAAAACTGAATACTAAAATGTGAAGTTTATGAGATATCATTAAAATAAAATGACAAGATTATATACTATAAAAAACTGACTGCAGATCTCACTACAATGACGGTAAAAAATGCACATAATAATGTAGTCCCCCAAAAAACTTGGAATCTTACTCAACACCATTCTCTCTCTCTCTCTCTCTCTCTCTGACCACACTGACTTCACAGTTGGAAGGGTACTAAGACAATTAAAGCTTTGCAACTGTATAAGACATCTTCTATAACCAAAATCAGGACAGTCCCTAGCCAAAAACATACTCATTCCCAAGCTCAAATATGCACTTCCCCCCAATCTTCTGCTCTAGAACAAACTCCCAAAAGCTAGTGGTAGAAAGAAGATAAGTTGCTTTGAACTTTCAGCTAGCCATTACATACATCACTATAAGGTACTGAAAAAAAATCCCCTGGCTACCAGAACAAGACAGAGATTATTACTTCTTAGTAACCATCAAAACCCTGATCCTTAGTCATTATCTTCATCTCAATTCCAAACTACAAGTCAGAGATCCATTGCATGCATTCAGAAATGCTCAACAGGAGGGACTGTGCCTCGTAAGACCTACATTTTTGCCCCTATAAGTTCATGGCTTCATAGACTGTTACTAGGCTTATGACAATTAGGGCTCTCACAAGTCTAGCAACGCACCCCAAAGCATTTGGGTCTCAAGTATACTATGGAGGGGATGGCATGTTAGTAGGCATGTAGCTAAGGATTTGTAGGGGGATTGTGTTAGTTAGGATAATCCTTTTCTTATTGACAACCTCTGTTCATAAGGGAGATGGGGGCCAGACCACGGGTAAATTTATGATTTTCCATACAATTGTCAAGGTTTTGTTAGAATAGCGTCAGGGATGAACTCTGTTTTACATAGATGGGAAGCCTATTGCATAGTGGGGGGATCATTTGGGTCACATATCTGTCTTTCCAGCATGTTCTGTTTATGTCACAAGTGAATTTTATATGCCTTGATGTAATGTTTCTGGCACTGTTTGTTTTGTGCATGTGCAACTGGTCTGTCAGGGCTGTATCTGTGGAAGCCCTGTAAGCCAGACAAAGATCCCTCTAAGCAGCCTGCAAGGCCAAAGGTCATGGTATTCAATGATAGGTCTGATAAGGGCAGAGTACAGTGGTACTATAACTTCCTCTAACCAGGCTGCCATACACTTACCTATAAGTTAGATAAAACAGAATGACTTTTCTTATTATCTTAGCTACATGTTGGTCAAAGGCCAGATTGTTGTCTACATATGTTTTCTGATCCCTTATTACTGGGTCAACTCTTAGGGGCATTTTATAGGAGAATGAACCATCATAAAAATTGTCACAGCCACCTGGAATTACCAACCCACAATAGTAAGATCACAAAACTCTGCTAGAATTCAAGTCCAAAGGGGATGCAGGATAAGGTGCCATATTACTGTTAAATATCAATAATAACAAACATTACCCCAACAGTTTGCAAGTGCACAGAAAAAAACTCTACTCTATATCCCTATTGTAAATTACATAAATATTAATTAGTGTATGGAAGCTATTTTCTCACAGTTATTGCTATAAATATACCTTCCTTTAATAATGTCTGTTAATACCACTATTCTTCATGAATTTTATGTGTTCTATTATTCTGCTAATCTTTGTCATCAAGTCATAATTATCATAAATATGAGTTGTTATTTTATTACTGACTGATGCTACATTGTTTTATTTACTGCTCCTTTGAAGCCAGGACCATGGCTGAAAAAGGACAGTTATTCAACCCACTTACTAGTTATCACATTGCAATAAATATATACATAAAATAAACAAAAATAAATTTAGAAAACTTTTGCTTACTTGGGTCAAAACAAAAGAAGTAAATTATGGTCCTTTTATAAAATGCAGACTGAAGCAAGAAAGAAAATCATTTTCTAAATTCTGCCTGCATTTCTTGCCTTCAGTAGCAGATATGTGAGGCATAATTTATTTTAAACATTTATTTTACGAAGTTATACACACTGGGATATGTGTTACATAAGGAGCTATTGGGTAATGTGGCAAAAGCACTCAAGAAAACTTTTCACATGGTAGCATTAACCTAATTTTATCATATTTATCCTAAAGTTAAAAGAAATTTGTTGAAAAATATGGAATTTTCTTTAATAAAGTAGTTAATATTATGGATGGGAGGTCTTTAGTCCTATCATATGGTGAATAATGGATGATATGAGCAGCTCGAAAAACTTTTATAAGTTCAAGCTCAAAGTTCTGCAGATAATCAAATTGAATAACCTTCTATCATAAGTGATGTCCGAGTGCTACAGGAGGACCTAACATGCACAAACAAATAGTGTCTACACCATGGCCTTAAACGAAATGCCAGGAAATGTACCATAATGTCCATTGTCAAACAAGGTCATCCATACACCTAACAGATTGGTGACATCTCTTGAAAGTTGACTCACTTGTCATATAACTGGACAGTTTCACTGACAATGAACTATCCTTTAATTACAGTATATTGCTGTCATTTGGATATTTTTTTTGTCTAGCCAGACTGATTATCAGGATTATATCTTCATGGTACAATAAAGTTATCATCCCTCTGTATTCCCCTGTCATCAGGCTCATTATAGAGTACAATACTCCCTTTGATATGTAATTGTCCAAGCATATAACTCAGCTTAAGAGACCACAGAATTTTCTTAACAAGACAATCAAGAACATATCTTTTTAAGGTATACTGATCACCTCAGAGTGATCTTTCTCTCTCTCTCTCTCTCACTCTCTCCTTCTATTTTCTGTTTCCTACAAACTCTTGAGATGGGACCTCTTTCTGCCATACAGAGCCTCTAATGATCCATTACTATGTGACCTCCTGCATATTCACAATACAAATCTCCATTATGGAATACAGTTCCCTTGGAGAAAAACAAAGTAGCTCCCCTGACCTTCTGTAAGCATAACCTGGATGAATGCATGAGAGATTTAATTACACCCTGGATCTGGCTCCTCATCCCTCATTGAAAGGGGTCAAAATTAGGTATTAAATGCACTGTGGGTTTGCCTCTTAAGCCATTATTGAAGACGGTTGTAATTGGGTATTAAATACTCGTGCTTGTGAGTTTGGAATTTTGTGGCTAGGTTGTAAGCATTCCTCTGGCGCAACAGCTTCATGTTAACCTATGACCCTATGAATTGTGATGTCATAACAGTAATTTGTTAAATCCAGGCACTTCTGTGATAGAACTTATTTTTGTGGTAGGCACCTGTATGAGCATTTTACAGAGGATAAAGTATAGCGCAGCAGTCCCCATGATGCAGTTGTCATAGTTTATTATAATTATATAATTCCTTCCCATCCATCCTTACAAGTAAATTCCAGCTCCTATAGTGACCAGGTAAATAGCTGCCACCATTCACAGAGTTTACTAGATAACAAGCAAACAGAAGTAGACTACCAAGCTATTTTTCCTGTATCACAGGCACACCACTTGCACATGTAGGGATGATTTAGATTTGCCAGTCTGCCTGCTACGTGTCTTTCAGAGGTGGAAGGAAACCAGACTACCCAGAGAAAATCCATTTAAAACAGGGAGAACAAGCTGACTCCAGAAAGAAGGCACCCTGGCCAAGAATCAGACTGGAGAGCCTCTTGCTGTGAGGCGACAGTGCTATTCCCTGCACCACTGTGCTGCCTCACTCCTTAGAGCATGTCAAATAAGGATAACCTAGAATTTTCTTATGCAGAATGAAGAGTGTAAAAGGTGATATAGGGTTTATTAGTGCATCGTGCAAGCATTTCAGGGTCCCATGCTTCTAATGATTTGACACTTCTGGCAACACTTAGTGTATCCTTAACAAGCTTTTATTTAAGGTCTACTTCACATTATCGAATTTTGAAAATGTCGAACATCAATAATATCGTAAATGCCGTACATCGAGAGTGTTGTTGCAGGATCATGGTACAGTGAGGATTAGGAAATTTGCCCTTTCCTCACTGTAGTGCGTTCTCGTAGTTGGTATATATAATTAGCGGGGGGTGTAGGGGGCACAGCCCCCCACAAGAACAGTTTAGATGTATGGCATTTACAATCATATTGCCGTTCGACATTTTAGTCTTTTGACAACATGATATAGACACTTTATTTAGCTCCCAGTAAAAATACATTGATGTGGGTCAGCATAATGGTTAAGGTAGGTACTTATCTCACAGACTCAAGGTATAAAGTTTGATTCTCACCTATGGTTACTGTCTGGTTATATTTTTTTAAAATACCTTTATTGAATTATCACTTGTGACACAGGCAAATTTACATTTATACAAAAGTAATCACATTGTATTAATAAATTAACATTAACAAACATTATACTTTACATATATTGCTATATATCATATTACCTAAGAAGCATTACAGAAATTATTCAACTCCTGTCTATTTTTTTAAAGAAACATCTTTATTAAACCATCACGTATGACATAAGCAATCATACATTTATATAAATGAAAACAAACCACGCCGACACAATCCTAGTTGCAAGCAGTTTACATCACAAACCATACTGTTACACTCCCAGTTGCAAACATTATACATCACTTATAATCTAACCAATCATTTTCAGTCAAGCATTGAATGTCTCATTTAAGTCCTGCCTTCTTTTAAACCTCATTCTTTCCCTGTATGTATTGTTATCACAAATCTTATTTTTTTCCTATGTAGTTTGCTCCTACCCTTTTTTAAAGATCTCAATTGTTTTATCTCTGTTACTATATTCGCTACTTCTACTATAGTTGGTTTAGATTTTGATTTCCATTTTCTAGTAATTGCTTTTTTGGCAGCTAGCATAATTAGACACAGCAAGGCCTTACCAAATCTAGGAAATTCTGATTCTGTCACAGCTCAGAAAAATCATCTCCCTCGACACACCAATCTGCCCACCCAACATTTCCAACAGTGCATCCCACAGGGAATCCTTAAATTCCTTCAACGCACCACACTGCCTACCTGAGAAAAAATTCTCTGGAGTCTGCTTGGGGTATAAAAATATCTATGTAAACATTTCCAAGCAAAAACCCCAAATATTTTAAATTTTGTTGCATATTTGGGAGACATACATATATCCTTCCAATGTTTATTTGTGAATTGCTTCTCCAGTCTCTCTCTTCCAAATCCTTTCTAACTTCCTCTGATTGATTCTTATAGTTATCATCCAATATTTTTCCTCTTTTAATGCAAGCTTTCATTCTAGATTCTATTAAAAACTCTACCAGTACTGGTCTTTCATTTAGGACCCCCAATTTCTTTCTCTTTGCCAATACACAGATATTAATCCTTGATAGATAACTTGCAGTCCAAATAAATTCATGACTTCTTCCCATAAGCGGTTACCTTGATAATATTCATGAGTCACTGTTTGGTTATTGGCTGGACATGTAAGCATCTGCAGACTGGTCATCTAGTATTTACCTGTGAATTCCTAAGTTCTGTTAAGACTGGATCTCATGCTAGGGAAGTGTTTATCAAGTTTATATTTCCCCAGTAGATGATGTCCTAGGAGATACTTCTCAATTAGTTATATCACAGTAAGTAAACTCCATGACAGAGAAGTGATCACAACTGGTCAAACATGTCTGTCTCATTCGGTGTAATGGCATAGATCAAAACAGTTATCTTTAGGTGGGACAAGCTCCCTTGCACTCTCACACCTCCTGCATTCCTAACATGAGGACAAACACACCTAAACAAATAAAAAAAAAATACATCACATATACACCAGTTCCACTATCATATACAACATGGGGAAATGAGAATCTTCATAAGCATCATGGACTAAAGCAATCTCTACTTTTGCTCCAAAAATAGTAATCATGGGAATTCCAAGGAACTGTGTAGCAAGGAAACACAGGACAGGATCTGAACGAAGGTCCCTTCTTTTTTCACTAAGGTGATCTATTCGTATTATGTTATGTGGAAAGAATTGTCAATGGCTACAGAACTGAAAAGAGTAACCATGGACTGTAGGGGAATACTATAGTATTAACTTATTTTCCCCTGAAAATAACATTTAGTGCTATAGTGTAGAACTCCTCCATCACTGCATAGGTTGAGGGCAATTAATTCTTCAGCTCAGTGGCACAGTGATAAGATATTTGCCTAACAGCTTCAAGGGATAAGGGTAAATCCAGTGGAAACTCCACTGACCCCTCAAACTACAGACCCATTGCCATTCTGTCCCCACTCTCCAAGATATTAGAAAAATGTATTCACTCACAGCTTCTCAGTCACCTCCTCACACACCACTTACTTACCCCTACCCAACATGGATTTCGTCCTCACCACAGCACCACCACTGCCCTCCTCTCCTTCACTCATATCATTGCAGAGGCCCTAGACAACAATAAACTAATTTCCTGTCTCTTCCTAGATCTCTTCAAAGCCTTCGATACTGTCTCTCATCCTCTACTACTATCCAAACTTGCAAATCTCCACCTATCTTCCTCCGCACTTGCCTGGTTTAATAGTTACCTATCTGGCAGGGAACAATCTGTCAAATAGCTCTCATCCTCCTCACCTTTCCTTCCCATCTCCACTGGTGTTCCCCAAGGCTCCCTCTTGGGACCCCTTTTGTTTAACATCTTCACCAATGATCTTTACACCTCATGCAAAGAATCCTCCCTTATTCAGTATGCCGACGACTCCACACTTATATCCATCTCAAATAACATTCCTGAACTACACTCCCTGACCCAACAGGTCCTACTATCCACTGAACAATGGCTCTCTCACAACCTATTGATCCTAAATCCCAAAAAAAACAAACTCTTACTTTTCCTTACCTGTTCTCTTTCTCATCACAAAACCTCCTTTTTATTACATCTTCTAACAATACAAATATCCAACCTGACACCCACACAAAACTCCTAGGGGTCATTATCGACGACGAACTCAAGTTCAACCTACACATACTCCAATGTATCAAAAAAAACAAACCAGAAACTAGGTCTGCTATATCGGAACAAAAAATTCCTAACCCCTGAATCTAGACTTACTCTGGGCCAGGCACTCCTCCTCCCCTCCCTCTTATACGCCGCCCTAGTTCTTACCAATATCCAGGCCTCCACTCTAAACAAACTGCAACAGACTTACCATAAAATAGCCAGATTCATTACTAACTCCCCATACAACTCACACCACTGCATTTCTTTAAACTCTCTTCAATGGCTTGAACTTCCCCGGTTTCTGCTATCTTATCAATTTCATATGCTACACTCTATTCTTTATAAACCTTCCTTCTGTCCATCTCTATCTTCCTTAGTCTCCATCTACATCCCATCCCGGACCCTCCGTACTTCTAACCAACAATTACTTCATATCTACCACCCAAATAGGTCAGTAGGCAAACTACTCTACAAACACTCCCTTGCCCAAGCTTGGAACAAACTTCCCCTTGACTTACGTTCAATCTCCCACACCTCACACTTTAAAAATGAACTAAAAGCTTACTTTCTCAATTCCAGAACCTGCCCTTGTCATGACCCTACCTAGTCTTCCTTCCCTTTATGTACCCTCAAAAGGACCACACTCAGTACCTTATTACACCTCTCTCTCCAATGTGTCTACTATGCATTTGCACAATTTTATACAAACAAAAAATATTCATTGTTGACCTATTGAACTATATCAATGTAAAATTGTTACTTAGCGTCTTTTTAATGCTACTTTAACTTTATGCATGTATCCCAACATATGTGAATCGTTTTGCTATAACTGCTATTATATCAATATTGTTTAAAATTGTACTTGTTTTAAAATGTATTACTGGAGCTTTTCTCCTTGGGTCTCCACTGAAAACAGGCCACAAGTCCATTTGGACAAACCCGGTTAACAAATGTCAATAAATAAATAAATAAATAAAATCCTGACTTCCTGTCACCACCTGTGTTAAATTGTATTGACCCATATGTGTTGATTTTCAGTAGGTACTTTGGTTTCCTTGGCTGATTGGCTACAATAATTTGCCTATAAACACTGCATTTATCTTTACATTGTGACCTGTCTTAGGGGTAAATTGGGTCCATGTGTCCATTTATTTACTTATTTTGTAAATAAACACATAGAAGAATAAGGAAGCATTTGTGCTGCAGAGTTCCCATTCCTAACAAACAAGGTTTTCAGGAAGGAGGTTCTAATCTTCAGGTAAAATAATAACTTCACAAAACAACTGTACAGAAGCAGTATACATGTATTTAAATGTGCAAGTCTCCTTTGTCTTATTTATATATAGACTGAAAGGGAATGTTATAGGCTGTTCTGTCCTGGTACATATCACCATTACATATACAATATACTATCAAAATTGTGTAGGGATGCCACATTCATTTTAATAATTGGTGGGGTTCAATGGACTTCTTTAGGTTGCATGACATGGGCAACAGGGGAAAAGATAACTTCTGTTTACTGTATCCCTTTTATATAGGTTTAGGGGAGTTCAGAGGTAGTAAATATAGAGCACATGGAGGTAAAAGAATATTTGGAGTTCGTAAAAAATGTTTTTTTCTGTTTTTGATGTTTTGTGTGCAGTTGTTTTATAGAGTTATTACCCAGTATTTTAGATATTTTGGTTTCAATGTTTTGCATTTTGACATCAGGAGATGCAATATTCAAATTCTGTATGGAATCAGTATGTCACGCTGGGCTATTTATGGATCTCTAGCTTCCCCCCACATTGTGTATGTGTGTGTGTGTGTGTGTGTGTGTGTGTGTGTGTGTGTGTGTGTGTGTGTGTGTGTAGGCTCAAGAGCATGCATGTCCTGTAACACACTGGCATCCTACCCGGGATTAATTTGCCTGCTTTATAGGCTCCATATGTCCCTTGATCCCAAAACACATAAAACATATATAAGAGAATGAATGAATAATTCAATAAATGATTGAATTAGTGGATGGATGGATAACTAGCTTGTTTTGATTTTACTAAGCAAAATAAGTGTGTTTTGTAACTTAATCTTGATTCTGAAGTGGATTTTCCAATAGCCTTATCTTTAAGCTACTTTTTCTTTAGTTAAGATTCAAACTTCCTTCCTGGAAAAAAAAAAAAACTTGAGTTATGTTAAGTTGGAAACATGTAAAGCTATGATGCTTATGAGCATACTGGAATTTCATATAGCTGACAAGCAGAGAAGGTGACATTTTGCATTCTTCCTATTTATGATAAGGAATTAATTATCCCACATTTGTAATTTAATATATATGTCTATAATATTCTGTGCTATCCAGTATCTCAGTTAAAAATACTTTAATATTGTGATTTTCATACATTGTCTAACCTGCTCCAATGACAATTGTATAGCTAAATTCTTTAATGTTGTGATTTTCATACCTTGTCTAACCTGTTCAGTTCCATTATTCTATGTATGTTTCCTATGGGCATCATATAATGTTCCCATTTATGTATAATCATGTAATTTTTTCTTGTGATTACCTTTTTAATTTACAGTCAATAGACATTTGAGATTCTGCATTTCATAGGTTCATAGGTTCATACTAGGCTATCTGCCCTAGGGCATTTATAAGCCTAGCCAGAGTGTGTTTGGCTTTCGCCACCCATTTTAAATTAATTTTGCTATGCCTTTTTTTGAGGTTAGTATACTGTGCCTCTGTCTAACAGTGACACAGAAGTGATAGCCGGAGTAAACCTACAATCTCCCATCCACTCATCAAGATTCCTCTCGAAGGGAGTCAATGTGGGACTCTGCCTAACCTGGACTGGGATTTTATTCCAGAGTGAAGGGAGCCTCTGGGTTATGAATCTGTCCCTCCAGCATGTCCTATTTATTTCAGTGCTGAGGTTCAAGTCTCTCAAGCGCGTAGCTCGATGGGATTTGGATTTTCTGAGGTGCAGCATGTCCATTAATTCTGGGTTGGACATGGCTTTATACGTCAGGTACAGATCGCCTCTGAGCAGGCGGTATGCCACTGAGTAGAGCTGGAGTTTCTTTAACCGGGCAGCATATGGCATCTGTTTGAGCCCTTTGATCCTCTTGGTGAGGTACTTTTGGGGTCTTTCCAGTTGCTGCAGGTGTCTGGTAAGGTACATCCCAAAAGGGGCAGTGTACTCAATTATGGGCCTGATGAGGGATGAGTAAAGAGGTACGATGACCTCCCCTGATCTAGATGTGAATCCCTTCATGATTAGGTGGGCTATATAAAATGTTTTTCTAACCACTTTGGCCACGTGGTTGTCAAATGAGAGATTGCTATCAACTTGGGTCCCCAGGTCCCTAATGACTTCTTCTGTACTTAATGGATTACCACCTATGTGGTAATTTGCGGGCACTTTGTTTTTGCCAAAGGGGATCACTATACACTTTTTGGCATTTAGCTTGAGGCCATGGCTCTGGCACCAGTTGTCTGTTTCTATGAGGCCCTTTTGGAGGATGCTTGTGTCAGCTGGAGAGTTGATTATGGCGCCCAGTTTGAAGTCATCTGCGAACTTGGTCAGCCACAGTCCTTCCGTGTTGGCCTGTACCGCCGAGAAATATATACCGAACAAGAGAGGTCCCAGGACTGAGCCTTGTGGGATGCCACTTGTAACTGGTTTGGAGTCTGACATGGCTCCAGCAATTCTAACCATGTGGGTTCTGTCCTTGAGCCAGTTTGCAACCCATCTAGTGACATAGGGTTTATATTTAAGCTGGTGAGCTTATCTATAATGCCCAAGTGGGGTATTGTATCGAAGGCTTTTGCGAGGTCCAGGTAGGCTGTGTGGACCACCTTCCCTCGTCAATGGCCTTGGTGACTGTTTCAAAGAAATCGACCAAGTTTAAGAGGCAGGATCTGCCCTTAACAAAGCCAAACTGGGTAGGATCCAGTGTCTGTAGGTCCCCAATATCTTTATTTATGAGGTCCATGATGATCCTTTCCATAGCTTTGCAGAGCAAGCTAGTCAGGCTTATGGGGCGATAGTTTCCAGGATCCGTTGAGGCACCACCTTTGTGGAGAGGGACCACTGTTGCTGTACGCCACTCTTTGGGTACATATCCTGTAGTAAGGCTAAGATTGAACAGTAGTTTTATGTTTGGGTTTAGCTCTTCTTGGAGTTCATGTAGGATGCAGCCTGGGACACCGTCTGGTCCCATTGATGTTGTGTTTTTTGCTTTGGAGAGGGCGGCTCTTACCTGAGCATCTGAGATGTCAGGGGGGCAGCACTCTGCTGGGATAGATATTTGCCCTTTTGGTGGGGAGAGGGGGGAGAAGTTTGCACTGAACCTGTCAGCTAGGATGTTGGCAATGTCTGTGGGCTCGGTGTATTTTTTGTCATTTTGGACTAATTCTGAGCATATCTGGGAATTCCCACCCAGGTTCCTAACATAACTAAAGAAAGCCTTGTGATTATCCTTAGTGTCCTGTGCAATTTTTCTCTCGAAGCTGGCCTTAGACGATTTTATGAGTGCCCGTAGTTTTTTGCTAATACTGATCAGAGATGCCTTCCCTTTTTGGGATTTTGCTCTATCATGTAGTAGCTTCCTCCTTCTATTGTATAGTTTGTTTATGGCTGGGTTCAAAAGCAGCAAATAATGTTTTATAGTTAATTGATTGTTTTTTGAGTAAGCAACATCATAAGCCATCTCTAACTGCCATGTTTTAGCATTAAGAATTTGACCTTTAACATTTTCCTCAAATTAACTAAAACTTTTTCAGCACAATTGAATGTAAACCTTACAGTCTTCATTAGTTTGGTAAAATTCTGCTTTTGAAAAAATGTTCAGAGCAGAATTTGAAAACCTGTTCATAAACCCTATGCTTCCTCTTTATTTATATAGTCCACCTCAGGGAAGTAGGAATTCCTACTGCAGGGACCTCCATTAGATAGCAAATGGTTGTCTTTAATTTGGCTTGTATAAAAGGCATACTTTTAGAATTACATTTTATATATATATATATATATATATATATATATATATATATATATATATATTGATACAGCAATTAAAAGCATATTGATGTGTTACAATGCATATTACAGTATTTGGAGTGCATTTAAAGTACAAGGAAAAATTCTAACTCATCATCAACCAGGAACGGTTTTAAATGTAGGAAAAACATACAGGTATAAAAAAACATCATCAGAGCATGTTACATATGTGGCCTTTACAAGGACATCTCCATCTCTTTGATAGCAAAGACATTAAGGGCTTAACTCATCAAAAGGGGCAACTCTCAGAAGAAGTTTTATGACTCTGTTCACCTAAGGATTGCAATCTCAGAGTTGTTAATAAATATTTAGAGAGGTATAAGTAATCTGAGCCACTCACATATATTGTTTTGACCCTCTGGAAAACGTTCCAAGTGTTATTTCTTTTCATGGGTTAAGCATTCACAAGTTTGTGATCAAAGACTAGTAGGAAAAGTGCCATTAATATTCCTGATGTGAAAATACTGTAGAAGGGGCTGATTGTCTGTCTTCTTATATGGGAGAAACACCTATTTATCAATACAGGAATGGTGGTGAAAAACTGCATGATTGTTTCCAGTGTAATGATAAAACAGATGATAAATGTCTAGATTGTTATGAGTATGTTCCTCATACAGCCAGTGCTTCTCCTTCTTTTGTACCTGGAATGTGCTGTAAATTAAAAGATGGAATTTTGTCTGTTTCTACAAATTCAAAAACAATAGTGTATGAAAAATAGGTTGACATCAGGTAGTCAAACAGAAGAGAAAAAAAATGAGTTAAAATTAAATACCACTGGATTAAAAAAAAAAAAAAAACGTTCTCACCACCTTTCAACACTATCAGCACCAGAGAATAGGATTCATACCATTCAAAAGAGTTTCAAAATAACTTACTTTTGTGACCATATATGCCTTGCCAGTACCCTACTCAAGCCATATATCCTTTTTATAGGAGAGCAAGGTCAGTTGTTTGTAGGGTAAATGTGTGGGTATCAGTCCCATCATCTACTTTCTCTTTGAAGAATGATAGTGTATTGTGATGATATGAGGTTGTGCCAGATGGAGTAGGGCAATGCATGTATAACATATGTCAGCATAGCTAGCTGGAGTTTTGTAAAGAATTATATGTCATTTGAATATCAAACTGATTTGTATAGATGATTGTGTTAAAAATGCTTTTGTAAAGTTGCTTGTGTTAAAAATGTTTCAACAGTGGGTCCTGCTAGACAAAAAAAAAATCACATGTATGTCAGAGTGTATTGTTGTGACTGTTGAAATGTATATATTTTAATAGAGGATACTAGAAGTGAAGGGGTTAGGCTAAGCCCAGCTAACCTTAAGAAAAGTAGCCTGAAATTAAATGATTTGGTTTAAGCAATAAAGATTTTATCTCACAGATCTGAATGCACCCAGAGATGCAATGTCTTTGAAAAGCCTGGGCTGGGATCCTGCTCTATTGTCCCTAGTGGTGAACTAATTGCTACCCTGGGGAGCCAGAGAATAGCTTGTTAGTTTCTACAGGAAGGGTGGAAGTGTTTGAATTGTTTTACAGTACCCAGATGCTATAATAAACCTTAGCTAAAATTATATGTGTGTATTGTGACACATCAGTTCCCAGATCCTGGCTCAGTTATTAGCGACAGGGCAGTGTGGGAACCAGAGAGTCAGGTGACCAGATGTGATGTCATTCTGTAATCAGCACTAAAATATAATTTGAATACTAGTGATAAATGTGATGAGTGCCCTCTGTTTTAGGCCCTGGCAAAACACTCATCAACTTTCATCTTGCCTTGCTTTAGTAAGTAACTAGGGAACAGTAAACAAACAAACAAGAAAACCAAGTGCCAAAAAATAAATGTGACCAGAAGCTAGGGAACAGTAATTCTTCAGTCAGTTAAAAAATATAGTGAGATTATCTAAATGTTGTTCTTTTTTCTGTATCTGTCTAAGGCTTTCTATCTGTGTTTTTTTTTATATATTTGCTGTTATTGAAACTCTGATGTTTATTGCAAATAGATAGCCAGTATTTTCATGCTTTTTATTATTTATTATTAAATATATTTAAACCTTTCATTGTGGCTGGACATTTAGGAAATGTTTAACCTTTGAAAGCATTGCATTTATTTAGTGGCACTGTGGCTCTACATTCATGAAAGTCTTGTTGCTTGGTTAAACACTACCATTTGTATAAGTATTAATTTTACTAAATGTAAATGGGTACCCTGGTAAGAGCCTTAATGTAGTTGGCTTCAGGTGTTCTGGTGGCAGCACATCTACCTTATAGTCTGTGTGGAGGTGGCAGAATGGTTAAGCTGTGCCAGCCTTTCTCAGGTGTGAATGTGTGTGTGCGTGTGTGTGTGTGTGTGTGTGTGTGTGTGTGTGTGTGTGTGTGTGTGTGTGTGTGTGTGCGTGTGTGTGTGTATGAGAGAAAATCAAATCTCAAAGAGTGTGTGTGTGTGACAGCTACTTTGAACAGGGACACTGTGAGCATTGATTTCACAGAGACAGTGGTGGATGACTTCACTTGGAACACCCGGCTAAAGACTCAGCTCTATAGTGGTCAGTGGGAGTATTATTTGTGGCCTGGAGAGAAACTCCAGCCCTCGACCTGGAGTGTGCATTCTCTGTGTGCTCTTAAGGGAAATCATCCTGGGTGCAGAAGGCTTTGTCTGAAAATATTGTGTGTGTGTGTGTGTGTGTGTGTGTGTGTGTGTGTGTGTGTGTGTGTGTGTGTGTGTGTGTGTGTGCACGTACACGCATGAGTGTGTGTGTGTGTGTGTGTGTGTGTGTGTGTGTGTGTGTGTGTGTGTGTGTGTAGTTATGAAAGGAGAGAGGAACAATCAGAACTAAAGTTACAAGTTCTGATGAGAAAGATAGCACTAAATGTTTTATTTTTTGTTACTATAAACAAACAACAGAATAAAAGGCCAGAATATCATGACCGAAGAAGATAGTATTTTTTTTCATTGCAAATCAGTTTACACTTTAAGAAAGTGATAGCTGTGATAATCCTAGCGGGAAGGACACTCAAGCCACTGATGGCTAATAAACTTTACTTAAGTACTTACTAAAATGCAGTGCAAAAGTTCAATGGGGCAAGACACCATTCCAAAAGTATCGAGGTGAGGTTAATAAAAATGTAACAGGACAGGTAATAAGAGGACTTTTCAAAAGGATAATCCCTTGCAAAGTACAAGTATACCCTGTTTTCTAGAAAGTCTTAGAAAGAAAAAAGTGTCAATTTAATAAAAGGAAACTGTGGTTATGGTTTACAGCAAAATAGCTTTTTGGAAAGAATGTCCTGCTTCTTTAACATGTTTGCATTTAACACATTTTTCCGAGTGCATCAGGTTTCATCTACCAATAACTTTTATTTATGCACCACATCTATACCCTATGCCATAAACAAGGAAATAACCAAGTAAACCTGTTTTGGTGTCTCATTAAACTTTGAATAGTACTGTGTAATATAATGTGTGTTTTACTGCTTCAAATACTGGTGATGCTATAACATCACACGCAAAATAATCACATGATTGGCAATTATATTAACAAAGTCAGTAAATGCTCTCTATTAAATGTAGGAAAAGGTAAATACATAAAGTAAAATTATTGTTTAACATGATGATTACATTATTTATTTCATTTTTATTTACATTTGTTTACCGTGAAATTACGACTGGATGCAGGTCCTTTTTCAGGGGATGCCCGGGGACAATAGCTCCATATCATGTACATGATAAATAGAGATACAAAGTTTCAGCAATAGTAAACAACATTACAGGTTGTTGGCTTTAACACAATAACAAGATATTGATTATGAACAGTATATACAGTAAATGTTGTCAAGTTAAGATAGTTTCTTGTTGTTTATAATATTAGTAACAAAGTTGTCAGACAAAATTTTAAAGTATCTAAAGACTACTAGCTAATTCTGACTGTGGTTAGTAGTGTAGTTGGGTTAAGAGTCTAAGTGGGGGGTAAGGGGGGTGCTAGTCTGGATTAGAACAAGGACAAAGCCAGTGCAAATCTAAGTGGCATTTGAGTGCAGTCTTGAAAAGGCTGCTGGAAGGTAGAGTAGTTATAGTGGGTGGAAGAATGTTCCAAAGTTTAGATATGGTACATGAAAATATGGCTTCTCCAACTGAGTTTTTGGGTTTGATAACAGTGAGTTGATTTTTGTTGCTTGATCTTAGGGGCCTAGTGGAGTGAAAGGGTTGGAGCAGGGTTTGAAGGGAAGGAATGTTAAGGGGGTGGTTAATAAGTTTCTGAGCGAGGGTGAATTCTCATCAAAAAATCTTTGTTTGAATGTAAAAACTGTAATGCATTGAGCAAATACAAAATTCAGTACCCAGTTTAGGCAAACATAATCTAACAGAAAAGCCACATTATCATTATTGCCAAATATCATAAATATTTTATTAATAAAACATGCTATTCGTAAAAAAATGTTTAACATTATTGCATAAGTGGTGCAACTCTCTGAGTAGAGAGAAAAGTATGCATTTATAAGGTCAAAGAATGGGTAGATCAGACACTTGTTTAAGGAACTAGCTTTGTCTGGTTGAACAAGACAAATGCAAGGAATCCTGATATATTTCTATGTCTTCAGCTTCTACTTGCCTTGCAAACCTTGTCTTCCACAGTACAGAAACCCATTTTAAGACTCGTTCACTTTGGTGAGTTACTGCTATAAAATCCATCGCACATACGTACACTTCTACACACATATACACACACACACATGCACTTTCTTAAAGGATGTGCATATGTACAGAAACTAGATCACTGTACACCATGCAGGGTTGGGTCACTGCTTATCATATGTGAATGGAACAGTTCCTTCCATGCATGGCAATATCACACATGGCTTGCTCAGTATATGTCATCCACATTTATACCAGCACATAACTTTCCATATTAGCACTTGTAGGAAGAATATATTCATTTGACACCAGTTTGATCTCTTTCTAAATGCCAAAGGGCTAAACAGTTTAAATGTACACACCTTTTTTTCTTTTTAATTCTTAAGCCGTTTCCCTCTGCTCATACAGCAGAAAACACAAACTCTTTTTGAAATATAATGAGAAAGTCTGCTATATAAGGTTTAATATCCTAAAGCAGTGATAGATTTCCCAAGGGGGGGTCATCTGTGTCCTTGTCAGAGGTGTGAAGTCAGAGGTAATGCTACATAAAGAATTCAGCCGGCATTCCTTCAGAAGTGTGTGTGTGTGTGTGTGTGTGTGTGTGTGTGTGTGTGTGTGTGTGTGTGTGTGTGTGTGTGTGTGTGTGTGTGTGTCTCTCTACATATATATGTGTGTGTGTGTATATATATATATATATATATATATATATATATATATATATATATATATATATATATATATATATATATATCAAATACTTTGTGTGAAAGACAGTTACCATGAGTAAAGGGCTAATGCAAGATATTGCCTAGCAGAGAGATTGGTGTTGTGGTGAGACATGGGGTCATGGGGCCTGAGAGTACTGAGCCAAAAACTCAGCTCTTTAAATTATCTCTGTGCAGTCCAATATGGGAGTTGAGGCTGGAAGTCCATACCTAGGAAAGCAGTACATATTTCCTTTATGCTCTCGGAGTCAAGTTGACCTTTGCAAACTAGTCATTGAAACCAGTTTATGTGCTCAGTCATTCTATTACTTTACCCTTTGAAAGCAATGGTACCTCTCATCCTTCTCAATTGACTGGCAGTGGTGTAACTCAAACTCCAGTGGTGTCAGACATCCACCACAAGGGCTGTAATGAAATGCCATAGAATTCACAGATGATCACTGCTGAGAAAGGTGAGTTGTGAGGAGAGGCAATCCATAAAAGAAGGATTAAATCCTATATGGATGGCCAGATGATTTACAGACAGGACTTATTTTTGTTAGCAGCATACCATAATAGTTTCAGGATTCTGCACTTATAGGTTCACAGGTTTATAGGAGGTTACTAGACTAGCAGCCCTAGAGCCTTTACAAGCCGAGCCATATTAATCCCAAGTATCTCCATTTCTTATTTTTGGGTAGAGTTCGCAGAACAAATTTATGCACAGAGCAGGTCTGTGATCAACAAGAGCTAACCCTGTCCATGAGGGACATGGGTTCCACCCCAGGGACAAATTTGAGGTCTCCCATCCAATTATCTAGTATGCATTTGAATAGGGTCAGTGAGAAGCACTGTTTTATTTGAATAGGAAGTTTATTGCAGAGAAGTGTCAGTCTCTGGGAGACATGTCTATCTCTTCAGCATGTTCTGTTAGTGTTACAAGCTAGGTTGAGATTCCTAGAGTGAGTGACTCTTGTGCCATTTGTCTTGTGGATGTGCAGCATTTCTGTTAGGGCAGGGTTGGAGATTGCCCTAAAAGGCAGACACAAGTCATCTCTCAGCAACCTATAAGATACACAGTAAAGTGACAGGGCTTTCAGCCTGTCCATGTAGGTCATGTTTTGGAGCCCCCTGTATTTTTTTTAGTGAGAAACTTCTGAGGTCTCTTCAGCTGCTACAGGTGTCTGGTAAGATACATGCAAAAGGGTGCATTATACTTTATTATTATTATTTATTATTTATTAGTGGTCTGATGAAGGTCAAGTATAGTGGAGTTATAACACCCCTTGACTGGATGCTATGCTCTTGCTTAAGAAGTGCACTATGTAGAAGGCATTCCTTACCAAAGTTCAGATTGCTATCAAACTGTGTTTCCAAGTCTCAGACCACTGGGTTGGAACTCAGGGGTGCTGTCAATATTGTAATTTGGAAGAAATTCCATTTTGCCAAAGGGAATAATAATAATGCATTTTTTGCATTTAGTTTTAGACCATGGCTTTGCCACCAATCAGTTGTTTGTTTTAGCTCTTCTTGTAATATGTTGACATTGTTGGGGACTCGGTGATTGCTCCCAGTTTCTAATCATCAGTGAACTTGATGAGCCAAAGGCTGTCTACTTTGGCCTTGATTTCTGAGAAATAGATGCCAAACAGTAAGGCGCTTGGATTAGACCTCTGTGGTACTACACTGGCGATGGTCTACTTGTGGAGGTGGAGTCACCAGTTTTGACAGAGTGTGTTCTGTCAGCGAGTTGGTGTTAATCCTTATCTGGGAGAGTTTCTCAATGATGCCAGAGTGGGAAATTGTGTTGAAAGTCTTGGCAAGGTCGAGATATACTGTGTGTACTGTCTGACCTTCGTCCATAGCTTTTGTGACATTTTCAAAGAAGTCCACCAGGTTTAATAAGCATGAACTACGCTTAACGAAGCCAAATTGGGTTGGTTCTAGCATTTAGAGGTCACCTATGCCCTTGTTGAAAAGATTCATGATAATTCTTTCGATGGCCTTGCAGATGAGTCTAATTAAATTTATGGGTCTGTAGTTTCCAGGGTCAGTTGTTGGCCTTCTCTTTGTGCAGGGGGATTACTGCTGCTGTTTTCCATTCTGCAAGAACATAGCCAGTTCTCAAGCTATGATTAAAGATAATGCTATGTGGGTCTGCTAGGTCTTGTTTTAGAGTGTTTTAGATTTTTTAGTAAACAACCTGGGATGTTATCTGGTCCCACTGAGGCTGTGTTTTTGGTCTTGGCAAGTGCAAGATGACCTGTTCTCTAGAGATATTAGACAGAAAGCTGTTATCAGGTATGCTTTGGAATATGGGAGGTGGGGATGGGGAGGGTGAAGTTTGCATTGAATCTGTCAGCTAGCAGGTTGGCGATATCTTCCAGTGCAGTATGAATGATCCCATCTACAACCAGTTCAGCAAAAAGCTGGACATTCCCTTTCAGATTTTGGAAAGAATGCCTTATGATTATCCTTGACTAGGGAGGAGATTTTAGTTTCTTAATCTGCTTTAGAAGACATTACAACATTTCTGATTTTCTTGTTTAGGCTTAGAAGGGGACTCTTCCTCTGCAGAGTGATGCTTTTGGACAACACTTTTTTCCTCTTGTTTTATAATCTGTTTATACTTAACATCCACTACTTCCTTCCCAGCTGACATATTTCAGTTCTTGAAAACTAATTGGGAGCACAATTTTCTGGCCAACATATACAAACTAAAAAGGAATCTTGAGGAATTTTGAGAGAATGTGTACATCAGACATCAGAAATCTAAACATATATGAAGCACACTCAAACATCAAAGTACTACAATTCATGTTAGCCAGTTTTGTAGTGAATACTAGGTTTGTGTCATTTTTAACAATAGGCTATAGGTACGACACTAAGAGAAGCAAGAAGAGTCCACCATCAAGTTAGGAGACTTTCTGGTATGCCATTGCAGAGATCAACTCTGCATCCATTCTCTGTCAAGTCTATTTTAGCAGCATAGCATGGACTTGTTGAAGTTGTAAGCCTCTTTCTTTACTGCACAACAATCTACCTGAGGCTGAGAATAAAAGATAATGCTAACAGAATAAAGTAATGCAGTAATGAAATCTACATGAATGTATGCATGTGTAGTACCTTAAATTCAATACTGAATAAAATATTGCATTTATATTATAATATCTGTTGTATTTATTCACTTTGCCCATGGCTGATAGTATTATAATTAAAATGCAAGCTCTTATAATGCCAAGTGATGACACATCAAAAAAAACAAAGACCAAAATGCATGAGAAAATCGAATATCAAAAATATCTCTTCTCCTTTAACCTTGTTTTTTGCAAGTGCCAGTCTCCCCTGCACGCCGATGATTGTGGGGAGGGCCAAGCCCCCAACACTCCATGAAAAAAAAATATATATATATATATATATATATATATATATATATATATATATATATGGGTATACTGTATAACTTCAAAAATACACTTCTTCAAAATTATACAGCAGACCCTGTGTTCTGCAAAAGTGCACTTACTCGAAAGTGCACTTCCGTGAACACTGCTTCTGCGAACGTATCGCACCACAGTGGAGGACAGTAGGAAAACATTCTATGTCCTCCACTGTGGTGTGATAGTCATTGACCTTAGGGTTAGGGCACGGGGTCATGGTAAGGGGATAGCTCTACTAGCTATCCCCTTACCATGATCTGTGCCCTAACCCTAAGGTTCTGTGACTACTGCACTAAACTGCAGTATGTAGCCTGTTCGCTGAAGCGGGTTTCGTGAAGGTGCACTTTCAAGTAAGTGCACTTTCACGTAACCCAGAGCCTACTGTGTAATTTCGAAGAATTGTATTTTTGAAGTTATACAGTAGACCCATACATATATATATATATATATATATATATATATATATATATATATATATATGTGTAGGTTTACTATCAAAATGTTGAAGTAACGTTCGGAGAACACAGGAATGTTGAAATGTGGTTGGACGCTTTCCATGTTGCCGAACGTTACTTGAGCAAGACAGTTCATATCTGTGAATGCCACTGTACATTCGCTGATGTGAACCTCGATGTTACAGATCGCAGTACAGTGCAGACTGGGAAATCCATACCTTTCCTTGCTGTAGTGCAATCTCGGAGTTCGAATATATATTTAGCAGGGGGTGTGGGGGCACAGCCCTGTGCAAAATAGTGAATTTTCAGGGTAGGGGCTCAACTTACCTTAACTCCTATGCGGACATCACATTCACTATTCGAACTAAATTTCGAATCTGCTAAATTCGTTCATCAGATTTGACATTTAGACCTAATTATTATGCAGAAATTCGGCATTATGGTTCAACGTTCAAAATGGAATTTGTTTTGAACATTTACATTTTGATAGTAAACTATATATATATATATATATATATATATATATATATATATATATATACACACACACACACACACACACACACACACACACACACACACACACACACACACTCACACTCACACACACACACACACACACACACACACACACACACACACACACACACATGCACACTCACGCACACACACCAAATGAGTTTACCATATCTCCTCAGAAAAGAGAATACTCTGAGAAATGATCATCTCGAACTTGGTAATATGTGAGTCTGATTTTTCATCCATTCATTCTCCATATTTTGTGACTCACTGAAGTGGGTTGCAACATTTCAAATTATTACAGAAAAAGGCTTGCTAAATATACTAGCTGATACAAAGTAGACAGGTTTCAGTCATACCTCTCATCTAGCCAAATTTTTGCAGAAAATGTCCACATTTTTGCCTCAAATTTCTGGTCTGTTCTTCATAACAGTTGCAATTTTCTGGATTTTTGTCACCTCACAGTAAGACGTTGTCCTGTTCGATTCTCAGCTAAAGCGTCTTCTGTGTGGAGACATGCGTGAATGGGCATACCTTCGTTGAAGGTTGTGCGTCAGGCCTGGCAAGTCGGTATGTAAAAATCTACTGCCAATCATTAGCGGACGGGAATAACGCTGTGGCAACCCCTATCCGGGAAAAGCCAAAAGATACAACAACAACAACAATGCTGGCAAATCAGTGAGGACTGATTTCACTAAAAAAGTACAGGCATTTGAGTTTCAGACTTCCTATCCTTCAGAAAAATACATGGTTACACAAGACCTGTTATTCTAACTTTCTAAGTTTATAAGGGCAATATTAAAAATGTGTCCCCCCCATAATTTTTGGCTTTGTCCAGATGTTTTGTGCTAAGAGGTTAAGAGCTATGGTTTCAGTATGAGTGGACATGGAATAGTTGGTAAATCTGTAACTGCCTGAATAGAATTAGTCAAAAACAAAGCATGGTTGCTTAGACTATTCAGGATTTTGTGCAAGATATTTTTTGTTTGAATGTCGAGTTTCATCTTTTCCCATAATTTTGTGACTATAAGTGATTTTTGATTGACTATGCAGTGATCCAGCATATGGGAAGTAAACAATCAATGTGAAAGAGCAGCAAGGAATGCTTAGTGAATCATGTGATGCAGAAGGAGCAGTGTGAACAGTATAAAACACAAAGTTATTCTTCATGTATACTCATAGGTGGGGGAACCTTGCCAATGACTCTGTGGAAAATTCTGGAGATCCACACTTCAGTATGGATGTTAGTAGATTATTTTGCAGGGTCCTTCCTTCCTGTCATAGTTGCCAGCCCAGTACCCATGTCCCATCTGTCAAGGACTACCAGCTAAATCCTTGTCCGCATGGACTTATTCTTGTGTTGCTGGGGCTGGTCAAAGACCCTAGGCAACAGAAACATGGCATATCTAAGCATCCATCTGGAGGTGGTGGTTTGTTGTATAACACTCATGTTTTTCCTGCTATGCTTTGTGGCAGTATGGTTTGTTTCAGTCTGGTCATGGAATGTGGGTACATGTTATATCTCTCCACCTCCACAGTAGCTCAGCTAGGCCCAGTTCACGCCCACTGACCATATCTGCTCTAGTGGTGTCACTAGCCCACACCAGGTATCATCTCCAAGAGATGACAACTCAGCACAATCCCCCTGTGCTGGCCACATCCATCCTTCCCTGCTGCTCCATCAGTTGCCTGACCTGCTAATCGAACCAAGGTTGTTTGGGTCATACTCATATCTTTATCTGTCTGCTACCAGAGCAAGTATACTGGTAGAATTGTAAATAGTGTAATAAAGATCAATCCAAATAATAAGCAAATACACTAGAAAACTTATGAAGAGGTAATAAAAGAATGTAATACTTACTCAGTGAAAGCCGTGGTGGTGCAATGGTAGCATTGTCACCTCACAGCAAGAGGTTCTCCCATTCGATTCTCGGCTAGAGCACCTTCTGTGTGGAGTCTGTATGTCCTCCCCGCGGTCGAATAGCATTCGAAAAACATGTGTGAATAGGCATGCCTTCGTTGCAGGTTGGGCATTGAGCTGGCACCTCGGCACCGTAAAAATCTACTGCCAATCATTAGCAGACCGGAGTTCTGCTGTGGTGACCTCTAACTGGGAAAAGCCGAAAGAAAAAAAAATACTTACTCAGTGGAAGAAAGTAAGGACTGAGAGACAAGTAAAAACCTTTAAATACCATGAAAGGAATCATTCCAGCCATAACATGTAACCTCCTTCACAGAATGGGATATTCAAGTATAAGATGAGCAAAAAAATGTCATTACAGTGTATTTTAGGAGGTATTTTTCTTTTTTTCTTTTTTTCTTTTTCCACTGAGATTTCTGTAAATGCAAAGAATAGTCTTCAGTACGTGTGTGTGTGTGTGTGTGTGTGTGTGTGTGTGTGTGTGTGTACGTGGGGATGAGTCTTTGTCTTTACATCTACTACACTACTTCTCACAACTCAAAAGTTCATACACACCTGAGCAAACATGCAGACACTCACAAATTACATATACTGCCCCACATGCAGCATACTCAGTCAAAAAGCAACATACAGATACACACACACCATGTAGAATAATTCCAAACTAAGTATTTTCCAGGTGTCACAAGCCCACCAGCAACATCTCATAGGGACAGTGCCTGATATCCCTTGCCAATTATATGTACCAACCCTAAGATCACACAACAGTGGTGAAAGCGCATATTCTTTACCCCCAACACTGTACTGCAGTGTCACAACACAAGACTGTGCCAGCACCCTCATAGAAACATACAAGGATTGCCAGCACATCTCAATAAACAGTCCATTCAAATATTTACAACAGGTAAACATAATACCATTTGATAGATTGGAAACATTTCTGGTCAGCAGTGTCCCCCCCTTGGTCGAATTCACTTTAAAAGAAATGCAGGTAGGTGCATGCGTGAGTGGGTGTGCCTTCCTTGAAGGTTGGGCACCAGGCTGGCAACTCGACACCTTATAAATTCACTGCCGATTATTAGCAGACCGGAGTTCCGCTGTGGTGACCCCTAACCAGGAAAAGCCAAAAGACAGTTTTAGTGTCCTTAACCATTAGAATACAATCGATGAAGTATGTATATGAAATGCTGTGAAGGCAGTTGAGACATGACAGGGAGAAACCCATACACTGTAAGTAGTAAAATGACTAAATATTTATAGAGAACCTGTACATTGTGTAAACAGTTATGCTTTCTTTTATCGATTTAGAGAAAATTAGTTGAGATTTAAAATGTTGTTTTACATGAATTTCACAAACCTGATTATACCATCAATATCTGACTAACTACTGGATGTGAATGTTTATGCTTATATCTCAGCTAATCAAAATATTTGAAAAAAGGTACTAGCGCTCTTGTAATATTTCAAATAATTATCTCTACTTCAGGACTGAAGAGCACATTTTGATGAAGAAGTTTATGCATATTTAAAGCACTTGCTCACATTTGAATAATCATTAGTCACTATACAGCTAAGTTGGTGAGTCAATTATTCTTGCCAAACAAAATAACTTACCTAGGCCATTTTACATATAACATTTAGCACAACAATGTTGTGTCTCATGAGAATGAATTAATATGGTAACTCTTCATAGCCTGGAGCCATAATATATAACCATTCCCCAAATAATAGTCCTGTTCCAGAGCTGAGAAAAATCATTCCATTTCTTTGGTTCTAAATGAAGACTTAAGAGACTTGGAGAAAATGTGGACTATAAATAACTGCACTTATTTAAGACCTTAGTTAATGAAAAAATGTGGAAATACTAAAAGTAATTTATTTCACAGAATGTGCTATGAGAATGCAATTATTTAGTTAATGTTTAGATGTACTCTTTATTGCTTTAAAAAAAGCCTTGCATTTGTACATGCCAGAAGTCTGTCATAGCATTCAGAAGACACTGTTAATATTATTCTTTCATGATACATTTATGCACACAGCTGGCAGAATCGGCTAATGATGTAAGTTTGCTTCATGAGTGGAGGAATTAGCATATTCTTCCCCACCAATATAGAAGACGAGGACCCCCTGTCATCTCACTTCACCTTTTGATTTGTTCCATACTTTCCAGAAGTATTGCAGTCACAGTGCTCTAATTACATCTTCCAGGTGAGGTCCTACGGGCCTACATCTTATGGAAGAAACTTGAGTTTTATTTTCTGTGCTACATGCTTTTTTCTCTAATTCTTCTGTTTTTTTTTATTATTATTAGCTTTTAAGCCAACATTATATTATCAAATTATTATGATATTATCAAATGACATGTAAATGCCCCAAACTATCCTTGTTCTGTCTGCCTCTTTTTTACACAAAATATAAGGGTTAAAATCTATCATGAGAATGTAAGGCTAAGCTTCTTAAGTTCCTCACAGATCAATAACCTAGTTAGTACTTTGACAATACTGGGAGTCCAGACACAAAATATAAGGAATGTTATACATCAATATAGGTTATCTAGCAAGTATCTAGTAGCATTTGCAATATTATCTATATTGTCGTATCATTGTCTGTATGAAACTTAAGAACATTGTTGAATAGAAATTCAGCACTCCAGGCCCCCAAACAGCAAGACAGAGCAAACCCGAAACAAAATCAATGATGCACACTGATAGGTCAAAACAATTAGAAGCACCCCCTTTCTCTGTCTCTCTTTTATTTCATCACTACTTTTCCAGCAAAGGAAAGGATCATGGGAAATGTCAATCTGTCTAAGCTAACAGAGTGCATGTACACTGTCACTAATTTCTTTTTTATATTCAAAGAGTGATGAATATCACTTCTGTTTCTCCAGTTTAAATGTCTGAAAGGTTATGACACTGAGTTTATGTATAGGTAAATAGTAGGCACTGGCATTCAGTCTGCAGACTATTACCTGCCTAGACAATGAGCAGGTAATAAACAAAGATGAGAATCAAACACTGCACCTTGTACTTGAAAGGTAAACACCTTAACCATTATGCCAAACTTCAGCCTTCTAAACCTTTTGTAGGGGAGGTCTATATTTCAGTTCTATGCCTTCTGAATGCCCATGAGTGTTTACTTTGTAAGTCTTTATAGGTACATTCAGATCAATATAACCAAGCCCCACTAGCTGTCAACTTTTTGTGTGATTGTCAGTACAGTATAATTTGATTATGTTTCTTATTTATTTTGTATGCATTCTGCATTATTTTTTTCTCTTCACATATGTTTTGCACCCTAATATTCACTTGAATACTTGGACTTCAGAAACAAACACTGCCACGTAGAAGTGGTTTAACGAATGAGCAGTTTAATGTGCAATGATATGATCTAACACATTGCTATTAAAAGCTTTATCCAAAGTTATGATGATCAGCAGTGACAAAAACAGTGAACTTTTATTAGTGACTGGGTTTCATCATGATTCAGTCAACAAGGTAATTCTCTTGTTTCACTCACAAGATGGGATGTTAGTTCCCATATGTAGGTCAGTGCATGCTTCAAGGTAAAACTGCTTTCCATCTTTCCACCCACTTAACTCTGGCTATCTTTTGATTTTGCAGGGTATTCCTGTCTTCAGGGTTTGCACTACTATATACCTTGATTTTTACAATAATGAATAGAATAGCTCTGGATTTTCTCACTCTCGTGAAGCTGTAAGCTGTACCTTATCTGTGAACATTTACTTTATTAGTTGCAGCACAACTGAAATACTGTAAATGTAGTCGAGTCCTACCTACATATGTATAAATACAGAGGATATAGGCTTCTGGTTACGTATATGCTACATGAACATTCAGTAAGTGGAAGCATGGCGTTTACCCTGCCTTTATAAACTGGTATAGTGAAACTGTATGCATCCCAGTTTCCCCTTTCCAAGTGTGTACTAAAGGGGTATGCAGCTTTAAGGAACAGAAACCCATCCACCTTGTGCTGATTGCTCACAAAGAAACATAATTTATCACCTAATTAGTCAGTGTGTAAAGAAGCAGAGTATTTTTCATCATTAGACATGGAGCTCTGGCCCCATGGGGGTGGGGAGGGGGCTGCAGCCGAATAAGGCTGTGCCAGCATTTTGAGGACTCTATTTATTTTTTTTTTCTTTTGCAGCCATGTGAGATCAGACAGTATTTCAGAGATACTCAGATTCTTCATTGTAGACGTCTGAGGACATGTTATTTCTGCATGAGTAAGCATGCAAAGTAAAACTAAAACAACTGAGTGATTTAGATGCCATACCTTGTTTACGTGTGTTGTTTTTCTGTGATACTGTTGCACTTTTTCTAGTGCATGTACTTAATTAGTCACACCATCAGTTCAGCAATTATCACAGCATGAGGGTTTTAGTTATATCATGTTAAAATGCCACACTCATTTTGTTTCTTTTTTTTATAATAGTAGATAGGCAGAAAGGAATGTAAAAGCAATTTTTTCATTGAACCTTCTTACCCTGAATCGAGTAAAATGTCTGTACACACTAGTATGTAAAAATACTTTTAAAAGGAAAAAATGGGCATCAGAAAATTAATATATGAATTAAACAGTAAGATGATATGAATATTATTCCGTCTTTACTGGTTCAGTTTTAAAAATGCTGCGCATTTGTTTTTTTTGTTTTTTTCAGCACCCTGCTTTTACCCCAGTACAACCTTGACAATGCTGAGCTGTTGTCCTTCAAGTGATTTAACTGATAATCTGCCCATTAAACTTTAGGTATCTAAATTCTGGGGGGTCTCCATGCCTGTCTGTAGGGATGCAGAATGTCTGGGATTTTAGGAAATGGCTTTGATAAGTATGAGCAAATGAATTCATAGTCTGATAAAAATTCATCCCCTGGGAGTCAGAAACATGCCTTATGATGTAAGGCCTACCACAGATATGTCAAGAGGTACAAAGTGGCTTGAAAGTAATTACCAATTAAAAAGAAGGAATTTCATGCCCTGAGCTTTAATTAATTATGAAATCCTCTTGCAGGAATGAAAGTACTGGCAGGGTGAAAGATGTTGTGTGAGTACAGCCAGAGTGCAGCAAAGCATGAGTACACACATGTACAAGTGCAACTAAGTTGTAATAAGTGGCCCACAGCAGAGATCATGATTTATCCATTGAAATGGGGGAGGAAATGGGAGTATAGAAAACTCAGAAAGCTGGAAGAGCAAGCAGAAGAACATACACCAAGGACACAGGGAAGGAATGTGTGGGAGAATGGAAGGATGAGGAAGGGAACTTTTTGGGAGGGCAGGCATCCATTTTCTTTGTTTTCTAAGAAGGATAGATAACAAAGGCTGTAAGGAGAAGGCAAGGCCTGGGAAGAAGATAGAGGAAATGAAGCAGGCTCACACAATTAGGCATGAAACAGAAAGACCAATGGGGAGATGCTGAAGCAAAGGAGGGAGTGTTTGAAATGGATATCTATATTTATTTATTTATTTAGTTGCCTTTGTTTATCAGGAATTTCCAACTGGGTGGAAACCCCTTTTCAGCAGAGGCCATGGGAGAAAAGCTCTATACAAGCAGTAATAGTACAATAAATTCATGAATAATAAAAGAAAATGGCAATTTTATAGACATAACAATAAAAATGAGTGTTTCCCTGTTACAGAACTATATGAAAAACAGGTAGCATAACTCCAGAGGAAGGAAGTAAGATGTAGTCAGGGAGGAGGTCAGTGCTGAGGGTATGGAGGTAGTAAAGGAGAGAAATGTGTAGTAGGCCAAACATGTAGAAGGCAGGTAAGTGGAATTTAGTCAGGAAAAGTATATGACTACAGTCAGGAGTTAGACAGATGATGTATTAGCAATACACTAAAGGTTTTCAGGATCTGAAAAGTAGGACGGAGTTCCACAGCTTGGTGATATGCAAGAAGCAAAGACAATCCCACACATTGTTGTGGATTCGGTAGACAGTAATATTAGTATGTCTGTGGAGCAGAGTGGAAGATGTGGATGTGACGATAAGAGGTACTGTCAGCCATGCCAGGAGAAGTAGGGCAGTGGATGTGTAACATATGCCAGCACACCTAGCTGGAATTTTGTAAAGAATTATATGTCATTTATGTAACAAACTGTTTTGTATAGATGCTTGTGCTGAAAATGTATTTGTGAAGTTTGCTTGTGTTGAAATGTATCAACAGTGTTCCCTGCTAGAAGGAAAGAAATGTACATGCATTATTACAACTATTTAAATGTGTACATTGTAACATCATATACTGGGAGAGAAGAGGTTACTCCACCTGACTTTGAAAAAAAATATTCTTGAAATTAAATTGTTTTATGGATTAAGTTGTAGTTTTGAATGGAGCCAGAGACTCAATGGCTGTGCTAGAGAATAGGTTGTAGCTCCTGTAGGAAGAATGGAATGGTTTTATGCAGGAGCGGCCTTAGGTCAACTGGTGCCCTAGGCAAAAGGGCTCCATGGCACCCCCCACCACACCATCCGGTGCCCCCATCCTGGTCCACCTATACCAAATAAATACTGGAAAGGCGCCCCTACTAGAGCGGCACCCTAGGCAGCCGCCTAGTTGGCCTATGCCTAAGGCCGGCCATGGTTTTATGGTTTTATGACCTCTAACAGCTACATCACATCTGACCACAGCTCTTGTGTGTGTATTATTGACATGGAGGTGTTAAAATCCTGGCAGCTTATAGTTTTGGTGATAGCATGGAAAACAGAGTCAGATGATCAAATGTATGTGATGTCATATGTACAGAAATAACAATATTAATATTAGAGGAGACTGAAGTCTGAGTAGCATTATGCATTCTGTCTTCAATCTGACAACAAGGACCACTCACCCATCTTGCCTTGCTCTATTCAGTAAGTAGAAACCTCTCCTCCTCCAAACAGGTTCAAACATATGTGAGAGATGCAACCATATAGCCAAACTGGAGGCCGAGCTCTCTCACCTCAAAACTGGTGTAACCAGTCAGGAGGAGAAGGTAACATCACACAACACACATCCAGTCTCACATAGTCCTACCACAACAGCAATCCAAACACGCAAACACACAAAAACATACTTGGAGGCGCTAATTAAAAATCTACCTAAACAGCAGAAACCTCCAAAGCAGACATCCAAACAAACGCTACCCCACAACAAAACACATGCAACACATAGCTCACAAAGTCAGTGTGCCAAACAGTCACATCCCTTAAGGCAGAACAACACACCTGACACACTTGTAATAGGTGATTCTATAGTCAGACACACTGACGTCCCGCTCACCAGGCTGAACAAGGAGAAGATCACAGTGAGCTGCCTGTCGGGCGCTAGAATCCGCCACATAACGCAAGCACTCAGGTCACTCCAAAGCAAGTACAAATATGACTCGGTCATAGTACATGCTGGTGTGAATGACCTGAGACGTACCTCCCTTGACTACATGAAAAGAGACATAAAGGAGCTCTTGGATCATGTAGCCCAGGCCGGTATGACCCTGACCTTGAGCAGCATCTTACCCTCACCTAGAATGATGCCACAGTATAAAGACAAAATGATCGATTTTAACAATTGGCTAAAATTTTGGTGTAATTCAAAGGGGATCCAGTGCCTGTCAGCCTGGGGTGACATGCTTGACAAGCCACGTTGCTTCGCAAGGGACGGCTCGCACCTGTCATCCTTGGGCTTTTGGATACTGGCAAAGGCTCTTGCCACCCCCATAGTGCCTTTTTTAGGCAAGGCTCAAAAGACAAACCCACCTCCTTAGAAAACACAAAGAACAAGAAACTAAGGGTAATGCTGCTAAATGCCAGAAGTCTAAACCTCAAAATGCACGCACTCGAATCTCTCCTCAGTATGGAGAACATTGATATCTGTGCAGTGAAAGAAATATGGTTCAAGACTCCAGAGAGCAACCCAGCACTACCAGGTTATACCTCATACCATGCTTTTCAGCCCCAAAACTCGGACCGAACCACAAAAGGAAGGGGAGTGTCCATATTTATCAAGGATACCCACACCTCCAAGTTAGTGGCATTGCACAAAGCATCAGAAACCATCCATGTGTAACTAACAGTGGGCAAAACTGCCTTTCAGTTTATAGCATGCTACAGACCACCGTATCAAAATCAGGAATCCCACTCAGCTTTCCTGAAAACATTGGAGAACATAAAGATCTCTCCAAACACCATCATACTGGGTGACTTCAACTACCCAAACATTGACTGGGAGCATTACTCAAGCCCCAACACCCTAGCCCAAAGGTTCCTGGAATTTATAAACTCAAATGCCATGGAACAACTAGTCAAAACTCCCACAAGAGGGGAAAACATACTTGACCTGATCATCACTAACATGGGGACCCTATGCTCCACACCAGAAGTATTCCCCTCATTGGTAAGATCAGACCATAAATTAATTTCACTGGATATCCACAACCCGACCCCACCCCCAGCCCAGAAAACCAAAGTGAAAAAGTTCTCAAAAGCGAACTTCACACTTCTCAAATCCGAGGTGGAATCCTTCAAGGCCCCAGGGTCAGTGGAAACTATGTCCCAAACCACAGAATCCTATATAAACGCATTCTATGGAAACCTCCAGGAATGCATGGATCATGCTATCCCAAACAAAACCAAAATCCAAGCATCCAAAGGCAGGTGTCTGGTGGACCCCAGCCATAAATAAGTTGTACAACAGAAGGAGGAAGCTACTACATGATAGAGCAAAATCCCTAAAAGGGAAGGCATCTCTGATCAGTACTAGCAAAAAATTACGATCCCTCATAAAATCCTCCAAGGCCAGCTACGAGAGAAAAATTGCACAGGACACTAAAGACAATCACAAGGCTTTCTTTAGCTATGTTAGGAACCTGGGATGCAACTCCCAGATATGCTCAGAGTTGATTATAAATGACAAAAAATACACTGAACCCACAGACATTGCCAACATCCTGGCAGACAGGTTCAGTGCAAACTCCCCCCCCCCTTACCCCCTAAAGAGCAAATATCTATCCCAGTAGAGTGCAGCTTCCCTAACATCTCAGATGCTCAGGTGAAGGCCGCCCTCTCCAAGACAAAAAACACTGCTTCAATGGGACCAGACTGTGTCCCGGGTTGCGTCCTACATGAACTCCAAGAAGAACTAAACCCTCACGTAAAAATGCTGTACAATCTCAGCCTCACTACAGGATATGTACCCAAAGAATGGCGTACAGCAACAGTGGTTCTGCTCCACAAAGGTGACGCCTCAACGGACCCTGGTAACTTTCGCCCCATAAGCCTGACTAGCCTTATCTGTAAGGCCATGGAGAGGATCATCATAGAACTCATAAACAAAGACATTGGGGACCTACAGACACTGGATCCTACTCAGTTCGGCTTTGTCAAGGGCAGATCCTGCCTCTTGAACCTGGTTGACTTCTTCGAAACAGTCACCAAGGCCATAGATGAAGGGAAGTCCACACAGCCTGTCTGGACCTCGCAAAGGCATTTGACACAATACCCCACTCGGGCATCATAGATAAGCTGTCCAGCTTAAACATAAACCCCTATGTCACAAGATGGGTTGCTAACTGGCTCAAAGACAGAACACACAGAGTCAGAATTGCCAGAGTCATGTCAGACTCGAAACCAGTTACAAGTGGTGTCCCACAAGGCTCAGTCCTAGGACCTCTCTTGTTCGGCATATACTTTTCCGAGGTACAGGCCAGCACGGGAGGACTATGGCTGACCAAGTTCGCAGATGACTGCAAACTGGGCGCCATAATTGACTCTCCAGCTGACACGAACATCCTTCAAAAAGGTCTCACAGAGATGGACAACTGGTGCCAGAGCCATGGTCTAAAGCTAAATGCCAAGAAGTGTATAGTCATACCCTTTGGCAAAAAAAAGTGCCCACCAATTACCACATAAGTGGTAACCCATTAAATACAGAAGAAGTAATTAGGGATCTGGGGACCCAAGTTGATAGCAATCTCTCCTTTGACAACCACATTGCCAAAGTGGTTAGAAAGACCTTCTACATAGTCCACCTTATCACAAAAGGATTCACATCTAGATCAAGGGAGGTAATAGTGCCCCTTTATTCATCCCTCATCAGGCCCATCATAGAATACAATGCCCCTTTTGGGATGTACCTTACCCGAAACCTGCAGCAGCTAGAAAGACCCCAAAAGTACCTCACAAAGAGGATCAAGGGACTCAAACAGATGCCATATGCTGCCAGGTTAAAGAAACTCCAGCTTTACTCAGTCGCATACCACCTACTTCGAGGCGATCTATGCCTGACATACAAAGCTATGTGCAACCCAGAATTAATGGACATGCTCCACCTCAGAAAATCTAAATCCCTTAGAACCATGCGCTTGAGGGACTTGAACCTCAGCACAGAAATAAATAGAACTTGCTGGAGGGACAGATTCATAACCCAAAGGCTCCCTTCGCTTTGGAATAGAATCCCGGTCCATGTTAGGCAGAGCACCTCACTGACTCTTCAAGAGGAATCTTGATGAGTGGATGGGAGATCGTAGGTTTACCCCAGGGATTACTTCTGTGTCACTACTAGACAGAGGCACAGTAAACTAACCTTAAAAAAGGGCACAGCAAACTCAAATCTAAGGGTGGCGAAAGCCAAACACACTCGGGCTAGGCTTATAAATGCCCCAGGGCAGATAGCCTAGTATGAACCTATGAACCTATAATACTTTTAATCAATCAGGAAAAGATAGTGAGCCTAGATAAATGCTGTTTTTCTATAACTGTGTGCAACTTTCCACTGGTGTTATTTTAATACTTACTGTAGTTGAAACTCTGGTGTTTACTGTAAATAGATATTTGGTATATTCATTTTCTTTTATTATTTATTATTAAATATATTTAAACTTTTTCATTTTGGCTGGTCCTTTTTAGAACAAAATTACGTTTTAAGAGTATTTGCATATATATATATATATATATATATATATATATATATATATATATATATATATTGGGTGATAACGCCACTCCTGAAAGCCTGCCTGTTTGGTCAACATTACCATTTGTATTAATATTAACTTCACTTCGTATAATTGGATACCTTTTAAGAGCCTTATAGTAACTGATTGGTGGCAGTGAAAGTACATTACAGTCTGGACAGAAGGTGCCATAGCAAGTAAATCTGTGCCAACCTTTCCCATGTGTGTGTGTGTGTGTGTGTGTGTGTGTGTGTGTGTGTGTGTGTGTGTGTGTGTGTGTGTGTACAAATTAAATCTCAAATAATGTGTGTGAGTGTGTTTGTGTGTGTGCACATGCATGTGTGTGTGTGTGTGTGTTTGTGTGTGTGTGTGTGTGTGTGTGTGTGTGTGTGTGTGTGTGTGTGTGTGTGTGTGTGTGTGTGTGTGTCAGCTATTTGGAGCAGGGACACATAACACTGGTTTCATAGATAGAGTGCTGGAGGACCTGGCTTGGACACTCGGCTGATGACCTAACCCTACAGCTGTGTCCGTGGGGAGTCTTATTGAAGACCTGGAGAGGGACAGAGACACCCACACCCTGGACTGAGTGTGTGCCCTATGTGCTTTTAAGGGACATTGTGCTTGATGCAGAGAGGTCTGCATCCGGAAATACAGAGTGTATCCATTTGTATTCCAACTGAATGCCCCTCTCCAGTGTCAGTGGTGAGGATTCAGGCCCTTGATTACTGGCCCAGAGTGGGGACATGACAGTGGGGGGTATGGCTGAATAATATTTTTAAGTGTGAGGCAGTTTTCAGGCTTTTATATGTGAGTATGTGTGGTGGACAGCTGTGGGAGAGTTAGATGATGTCATAGCTCTAACAAATAAGTTCTCTCTGTGCAGAGCTGTGGTGGGATCCATAAGCCATATCTGCAGAGAATCTGATTATTTTGCTTCAGCATTTTTTTAACATGTTTACTTGAGTGGATTGTAGGTTTATGAGAGCAGGGGCAGTGTAAAGGAGAGCTGGTAACAGCAGGGTTGAGGCAATGGCGGTGCCTTAACTGGCTTGATCTGTTTGGTATGGTCTAATGTGATACAGGGTGTCTAGCTTTTGGTGATTTTGTTTATTACCTGTTTGACAGGTTGGTTGAGTTTCATAGCATCATCTACTATGATCCCTAGGAGCTTGGTCTGAATTATTAGCTTTTTTTGTCTGATCTGAGGAAGTGGTTCTATATTAGATCAGCAAACGCTTAAGAAAATGAATGCTGATTGATCTAACTTATTTAAGCAAATGATTAAAATATCAAAGCAACAGAAACCCAAATTTTTTCCTAGGGAAAGAATTTGGTTGTCCGTTTCTGTTGCTTGGATATTTTCAGTGCTGTGGTGGAAAGTTACAGGTCAGATTCAGGTAAGTGTGTGATTGTGTGGATGTGAGTATTAGGGTGGGTTAGGTGAGTTAGGGTTAGGGCACGGGTTAGGTATGTGTGCGATTGTGTGGACATGAGAGTTAGGGTGGGTTAGGTGAGTTAGGGTTAGGGAGTGGGTGAGGTGAGTGTGCGATAGTGACGGACCTTAGGGTTAGGGTTTGGGTTAAGGTAAGTGGATAGTTAGTGGTGTGTGTATAGTTTAGTGTAGGGTTAGGTGTCAGATTTTAGGTGTATGTGTGTGGATTGCTGTTTGTTAGGTGTGCTTGTGTTGTGTGTATGTGTTTTGGATCAGCAATTTTTTTCCCTAGGAAAAAAAATCGCTGATCTGACAGTTCAAGATTGTAAGCTTTTGCTTACAAAATTTCGATTAATCAGCGTTCGCTTTTTTAAGCGTTCACTGATCTAATATAGATCCAAGGAAGTAATGCTGAATAATGTTTTTGCTATGAAAATGGTTTAGGTGTAAGTATCATTATTTTGGTTTTATTGGGATTTAATAATAATGGCTAGTTGGAGAGCCAATATTCAATGCATGAGGAGAATTCTTGGGTACATGCTTGTAGTTCTCTTAGATTTTTGCCACACCATATCAGTGTAGCATAATCTGTGTATTAGATTGCTTTATAGATGTAGATAAAAATTTAACAGCAGGGGACCTAAGATGGTGACTTTGGACACACCTGTACAAACAGAAAGAAAAAGGGAAATGTTTTGTCATTAATTGCCTGTAGTCTTTTGCCAAGGTAGCTTTTAAACCAGGACAGTGAAGGGTTTGTTAATCCAAGGGAGGAGAGTTTATGTATGAATTTTTTATGATAGATTGTATCAAATGCTTTTGACAATTCTAGGAATGCTTCTGATACTATGTTACATTCATTCCTATTTTGGTTTATTGTTGTTATGAAATTTAGAAGAGCTGTTGTGGCACTGTGTTGTGTAAGGAAAGCATGTTGAGTGGGAGATAGGAGATTATTTGTCGTGATGTAGTTCAATAGCTAGGTTTGAATACATTTCTCCAGAATTTTGGATACTGGAGATAGAATAGTTATAGGTCTGAAACTCATGATATCTGACTCCTTTGTGTAAGGGTAAAATATAGGATTTCTTTTTGTTCAAATAGCAGGAATGTAAATTTCTTTGATGGAATTGTTTATTAGAATGGAGACAGGGTAAGCTAGGGCATCAGCTGCAATTTTAATATAATCGGTGGATAGATTGCCTGGGGCAAAAGTGGTTGGTTTTAGATTGAGAAGATGCTTTTTGATGGAAGAAGTCAGAACTGATTCTAGGGGAAGGCAGATGAACAGAACTGTGGAGAGTACAAGGGGGGGGGGGTGAGGTAAAGTTATTTGGAGAGGGGCAATGGATTCTATGAAGTGGGTGTTGAAATTTGAGGCAGTAGTAATAGTAGTGCTATTGTTAATGGAACGGGTAGGTTGACTGATGCCACCAGGGTGTAGAAGCTTGTTGATCAAGGACAAAAAAGATTTGGTGTTGTTTTGCTTAATAAACTGAAAGTTGGTGTAGTACATTTTTTGTCTGTTTTTATCCTGTGTTTAGTGGTTCTTCTGAGGTGCTTGTATTGCTTGTGATTTTGCTGGGTTTAGGCTTGTCATCAGTCTTTCCAGGCACTATCCCCTTGTTTCATTAGCTGTTTAGTTTCTCTGGTTAACTAAGGAATTTGCTTAACTTTGACTTGTTTGGTCTACAGTGGGGCATGGGAGTTTTAGGGGATCTGTACAGATCCCCGATGGCTCTTTCTGCCGAAACAGAAATCACCGAACATACATAACCAAAAGTGCTGTTCATCGAAGCAGACTTTTGGTTATGTACGCTGGTTGCGCCGGTCGCACTACAGTACGGTTAAGGGAGAATTCCTTTTTCCCCACTGTAGTGCCACCTCAGAGTGAGAATATAAAAGTGGGGGGGTTAGGGGGGCACAGCCCCCCCACACAGGGTGCAGGGGGGCTTGCTCCCCTGCATAAAAAAAGATTTATTGTTTATTTTTTTTTTAACGCACTTTAATGAAAGCACTTTTTCGGTGAAAGCACTTTCGTTAAAGTGTGTTCGGTTATTGTGGATTCGGACTATTGAACTTTTGTTCAATAGTCCTAGATCCAGTTTAGGATATGTAAGAATGTTTTTTTAAATAGAGAAGTGGCATCATCTAGAGGTAATGTTTTTAGACTATTCCAATTAGTAGATTTTGGACTGGTAATAAAAGTATCTTTTTGAAGTGAATGGAGGTCCTGAACATAACTATAAATATGGTGATTGATCAGACAGTTTAGCTGCGGTATAATGTAGTTGGGGGAGATGGTCACTTAGTCAGAGAGGGAACCATTTTGTTAGGTGTATTGGTGAATATCCACTCTAGAGCAGATTGTTAATATTTTTATTATACCTGCTAGGAGTGGTAATAATTTGAGTCAAACCAGAAAGGTCCGGTGTTATATTAGTAGGGTCAGTTATTAGCAGCTGCCAATGAATATTGAGATCTCAAAGAGTAATTGTTTCTTGCAGTATATTTGTAGAGGCCCAGGATACAAGCTCATCACAGTATCAGAGTTATTACCCTGGGGGAGTACATTGCTATTATTCAGAGATTTTTGTAGTTGCTGAGCTTAATAGAGGTGACATTATTTCTGCATTTTTATGGGTGGTGGGGTGTGAGAGGAGTTAGAGTTTTCTAGACAATGGCAACTCCACCTGCTCTTTTATTTTTCCTGTCCAGTATGTGTATATTGTACCCTGGAGGTAGTATTTATTCATCTGTTTTTTGCTGCTTTGTCCATGTTTCAATTTTAGCTAGAATGTCTGTGGAGTGAATGGTAATCCAAGTGTGAACTTCAGGAATTTTGTTTAGAATGCTTCTTAGAGTTACAAAGAATAATTATAGATTTGAGAAACTGAGGGGTTGGACTAAAGAGGAAGATACAGCAGATGATTGTGCAGGCACAGGATTTGGGTGGATGTTGCCATAAAATTTTAGTGTGTTGTGGGGAGGGGTATAACCATTTAATTTTGCTTTTTGTTTTTAGACTTAATTTAGGAAATAAAGGGATATGTAATCTATAATTTTGTTTTGTTAGGTGCATGGTGGATATGATGAATAGATCAGAAATAACCACAAGCAAATTGAGGTCAAGTGCCTGAACAAAACTAATAACCACAGTAAAATGCAAAACCAGGCACTAACAGGAGGTTGAAATGAAAATGTCCACCGATGGCTCAAATAATGAACAATTTTAAAACATTAACGCAACCTTCACAACAGCGTTTTCATCCAAAATGGACTTCATCAGATGCGAAAACCAAACATTCAATTCCCTCCCCTTTTATACTTCCCTAAATTGATAATTTAGTCAGTCTGCAGTAATCACGCCATCACAAATTAATCCAGTCATGGTTAACCCCTTAGTAAACCAGAGTAAAATCCTGAAAAAACACCGTTGAGTAGTAATAAAAACAGCATAAAAATATAGATGCAGAGTTTCTACAATGATAAATATAAAAATATGAAACATGTATAAAATTGTAGAACATATGTAAGATGCATCCTATATATTTAATATATAAAATAAAAAACATAAAAAGCATACAATATGCTAAAATCAAAGGAGGTTCCTGACCAAGGAGGACAAACTTCAGGGGGGAACATTGTGGTGGAAGGTGCACGATACACCTGGAGGGATTTTAGTATTTACAACTACAGTGGGTTGGAGGTCTCATTTGAACTTTTTGACCTATTTTCTAAAGGTTTCAAATTCATTCCCACCAGTAAAAGTCATACAGCAGATGTTCTTATTGATTTAAAAATGTTTTTAAGGTCAAAATGGTCAAAACACATCCCAGGAGGTCAAAAAGGCCAGTACCTTCAATCCTCCTATGCACCCCCAGCTGAGGAATCTGGAGGTACAAGTAGAAAGATGTAATACGGAATGTATTGACACCAAACAGAGGGTTCGCTTCAACCATAGTAAGGAAGAACATCAGTTAATTCAGACCCTAAGGGACAACCAATATGTCAGAATTATGCAACCAGACAAAGGGGGTGGGGTAGTTCTTATGGACAGTGTCTTGTACACTAGTAAAATGTTGGATTTATTGAATGACACCTCCAGATATGTTAGGGTATCCAGGAATGAAATCAACCTAGCTTACCGCAAGATTGATTTCATTCTAAAAGATATGTTGGAGGATGAATTAATCACTCAGGACATCTTTGGGCACCTCTATTTGGATAAGCCTAGAATTTCCTGCATCTTTGGGATCCCCAAAGTTCATAAAAATCAGGAAGACCCATCCCTGAGGCCAATTGTGGCAGCGAATGGATCCAAGACCTACCCTTTAGCCAAATACCTAAATTTAAAGCTCAAGGATATTTGAGCTACTGCGGGGGGGGGGGGGGGTTCTAAAAGATTCTTGGGACTTTTTCAGGAGTGTCCACAAAGGATTGTACAGCGACTCCCTGATTTTTGTTACATTGGACATACAAGATCTGTTCAATGTTATCCCTCATAAAACAGGTATGGAATGTTTTCAGGAGGCCATTAATCAATATGGGAACTTGGACCACAATAACTTTTTAGTGTATACAGAATTAATGGAACTGATATTAGGCCACAATTTTCTGTTTTTTGAGGGAGAGTTTTTTAAACAGATCAAAGGGGTGGCTATGGGGGCCTGTTGTGCCCCCCCATGCCAACATCGTTTTAATGATCTGGGAAGAGAAGTTTGTTTTTTTCCTCTGAATATGCCAGGTACTGGACATACTACAAACATTACCTGGATGACATTTGTATATTCTGGGTGGGTACTGAGACCAAATTGTATGAATTCATCCAATATCTCAACCAAACCACAGAATTTTTAAAATTCACCCACCACATTACCCATCAGGAAATGACCTTCCTGGATGTTACTTTGAAAAAAGTAGAAGAACTACAGGACTTTGCATCAGTAATATACAGGAAAGACACTTTTTCCAGTTCCTATTTGTACTTTACCAGTTCACACCCATTCCAACAGAAAAGAAGCATTTTAAAAGGTCAATTCATTCGGAGTTATAGGATTACCTCAAACAATTTGGAATATGAACTGGAAAGTAACAAATTGAAGGAAATGTTCAAAGGCAGAAAATACCCTATAAGTCTGGTGGATGAAATCATGGCAGAGGTCAAGCAGGGAAGAACTGGTAGGTTTGGCCCCATACTAGGTCAGAGGGAAGATAATTTGTTGCCCGTGCAGAATGTGGGCAAAGGGGGGAGTTAGGTGTCCAGAAAGTAACTTTGTTATGTACTACAGTGTTTACACCCCACAAATTAGGAACATTATAACACAACACTGGAATAATTTTAAGTGTTACTCTGATCTGGAGGGATTATTCCAGAACCCCCTACGGTTTACATATAAAAAAGGTAAAAACCTGAAGGAGCTTTTGGAAAGGGGAAAGAAACCAGTTCGTAGGAAAAGATTTGGTACCTACAAGTGTGGCACATGTGCCCAATGTCCGTACATACAGAATCAGGATAGGGTGTACATTCTGGATAGGGATCGAGTTGTGGAGGCCAACAATGACTCTAATTGTTGTAGTGAAGGAGTGATATATTTGGTCACCTGTCAGAACTGTGGGGCATTCTATGTCAGTAAGACCACTCAAAAATTAAAAAGCAGAATATATGAGCATCTAAATGCCATAAAAAAAATCAAGATCACAATAATGCACTTTACAAACATTCCACAGTCTGTACTCTAGCTAAGTAGAGATTTTTTGTATTGGAGAAGGTGGACATGGATCCCAGGGGAGGCCCATGGGAGAACTGTACTGGCAACTATTGTTGGAGGCTAACAAGACCCCAGGGTTAAATGAACATATTGCGATCACCCCCTTTCTTAGAATGAGAGCTGTGAAATTATAAATTGGCAGTTTATGTTTTTTCTCATTATTGGGAGGAGATATTTGATTAGTTTCAGCATTTTAAATATATATTTTTATGCATCTAGGATAGAAAATGTCACGACTGATCCAATAAGGAAGTTATTCCATTTTATTCTATTTCATTTGATTTTAGCATATTGCATGTCTTTTTATGTTTATTTTATATATTAAATATATAGGATGCTGTTGTGAAGGTTGTGTTAATGTTTTAAAATTGTTTGTTATTTGAGCCATCAGTGGGCATTTTCATTTCAACCTCCTGTTAGTGCCTGGTTTTGCATTTTACTGTGGTGAATAGATTAAAAGTGATACTGTAGTGGTAGTGGGTTTGATAGTGGATTATTATCTGGGACTGTGGGCATTGTGAGTAGGATTGGCTGATGGGATGCTCATAAGATGTGCTGAATGTGAGTATTATAAGAATAGTATTAACAATAGTATGAGTAAGATAGAAAATGTAGTCTTAGAAGGAAAGTGTAAGGTGTAGTATATGGCAGAGGTGTTTAGAGGCATGAAGAACTTAAGTAGCTTTGATTTGGTGGGGTGGAGAGAAATTGGAAGAAAAGATAGTGGTAGTGGTGGTAGAGAATTTGGGAGGGTATAGAGAGAAAAAAAAAGTTGAGAAAGTAAGATACTTTAGTGGATGGTTGAGGGGAGAATTAAGTTTTTAGGTAGTAGAAGAGGTGGAGTAGGTGTAGGAGAAAGAGTTAAAAGAGGGCAGCATAGATAGGTGGATTTCATGTGAAGCTCATTTTGTGGTGGGAGAAGGTAAAAGGAGTACATTCGTAGTTCATTGACGTATACTAGGCTAGCAATCACTCAGCCATTTTAAGCCGAGCCATGCAACCCAAATCTCTAACTACTTCTGGTACCCTTGATAACCATATGCAGGTGTTAGGGAGATGAAACATTTACAAGCAGGGACTTGGGAGATGGGCCATTTACATGCTAACTGTGTGCATTAGAGACATAGGTGTCAAACCTGTGATGAATGAACTCTGCTTCACATGGATGGGGAGCCTGTTCCATAGAAGGGGTAGCTGCTTTAAACCATGTCTCAGTGACCACACAGACATCAGCATTGTCTGGGGTGAGGAGAGTTTTTAGGGAGTGGAGTTTTTTGTTTAGACTCCTAGCATTGGGCAGTAACACCTTTAGATGTTCTTGCTTTTGATTTATGTCAGAAGTACTTTCAGTTTGGCATTGCCTAAGAAAGGCACTGTGGGGGAGGACAATGCTTTAGCTAATATTCAAAAGCCTAGAGTGGAGAGGAGCAGACCATCCCTGGAAAAGCAGTGTGCTCTGTTGACTATCTCCTTCCATGCTGACAAATATCCCACCCCCTTAGAATGACACCAGAAACTAAGCCAATTGTTAAAGTCAGTCAGCTTCTGTTCATATTGTGGCACCATCCTTGGAGAAGGTAAAATGCTGCTCAGTGCTTGGCTCATACCAGCCTGAGACACATATTCCAAGTGCTCCAGGATGTCTCTCTTCATATAGTCAAGTGAGGTATGTCTCAGGTCATATACACCCACATAGACTGCGAGTGAGTCATACCAATACATACTCTGTGCATAGTCTTTTTCACACTGCACTGTCTGAAATTATGGGCTTTGGATTCCTTTAGCAAGAAAGCAGTGCTTATGGGAAGAAAATGCTGAGGTATGCTTCAGGTAATTTGGTGAAGAAGAGGGATTTGCAGCACTGTAGGAGAGAGAGGGTGAAAGAATAAAATGGAAACAATATTAGTAGGAAGTTATACAAAGTGGATATTGTGCAAGTACTAGCACTTAAACAGTTAACACATAAGTAGGTAGAAGAGATATCACTATAGATTGACAGAAGCCTAAAGAAACGCATCATTAATTATGGAAAACAACAAAACAAACCCAAGCTAATCTTTCCTAATGCAATCATGTTACATAAATGAAGCATTTACCAACACTCTTTGAGAAATAGCCTATAAAACAGCAGTTAAGTGGGATGCAGAATTTCAAGCTTTCATATTTTAAAGCATATTTAGTTGTGACTAACATCTCACATAAACAGCAATATTAGGCATACATTGCCAAACAACGATAATACAAACCTTACTGAATTTTATTAACCTTATCATTTAGAACAAAAATAGTGCTTACTCAGAGGTTTAGAGCGCACAAGTAGCAATAAATATGTTCCTCCCCTCCATAACTTTAACAGCTTTACCAGGACTACTCAATGTATTTGCTTTGCTGTATCACTGTGAATACAGGGCTGCTACTAATAGGGAAGTCTGTGTCATTCAAACTGACATTACTGAGGTAGCCCTCTACTATTACAAAGTACAAGTAACTATGTTTAAGAACAAACAATGGTGAGCAAATGTCTTGTGTGGGATGCATGCATATACATTATTCGAAACAAAGGATATTAACAGACTCTTAAATCTTCAGAAATACACCATATCAGTGAATTGCCTCAGCTATGCAATGTATGGAATAAACGTTTGTGTTTAGTTGGGGCATACCTCTCAACCGTACAGATTTTTGCAGAATGTCCAGATTTTTGCCTCATATTTTTGATCTGTTTCTTATAAAAATTGTGTTTTTTTGACAAATCACTGGGATGATTTAAGGATTAAAGTCAATAAATAATGACAATCATTTGAGTTTTACACTTTCTATCTTTCAGAAAGTGCATGGTAACACAAATCCTGTTGTTGTAGCAACTTTTTACATTTATAAGAGCAATATTTAAAATGTGTCCCTCTTTTTGGGCCTTTGACCCCCTTTTTTTTGTCAGGCTTTGCCCAGATTTCTTGTAGTAAGAGGTATGGTTGGGTACTCTACAGCTGGAGTGGGCTAGTGTGAGGGAAGAACAATGTAAGCAAGGGAACTATATTAAAAGTTTAAAAAATGGCATCTTTGTCTTACCTAGAACAGGCTAGGTGTGGGACAAAAAAGGTGGTTTTGGTCAAGGGGGGCTTTGGGTTTTAGGAAGGTTAAGATGAAGTGCCTCAGCATATGTGGCTCTATGTGTTTGCTTTGAACTGTGTGTGATGGGTGCAGCGTGTGTACACTGACAACCTCTTTGAGAGTAGGAGTGCTTTTATGTGAGAGCTTTGCCAATGGCTACAGGCTTTTTTATTGATTAGGTGTTTGCAGCGAGAATATAAAGTAATGTCAGGAGTATGAGGTTTGCAATGCCAGGGCAGTGCTAGTCACTGCAAACTAGCTGTCCTGTGTCCAACTAGGTATTGGTGAAATTTCAAGGGTGTTTTTATAGCAAAAATGTCAACTCAATGTGCATCTGTACAGGGTACTGCCAAACACTTGAAGGGAAACTAATAAGTAGACCCTGATGATTTATAATTAAAGTATTTAAGGAGATATTATGAAGTTACATTAGCCAGTAGCAAATCAAGCAGTAAAGAAAGAATTAGCTTTGTCAAGAATTATGAAAATATGGGATTCACCTAAATGGCTGTGCCCTGGCTACTTCTAGTGCTGATCTTACCACATCTTCATTCTGCTGGGATAAAATGCTTCTTTGCTTTTTCACTAACCAGAAGTAAGACAGTAGCACCAATCCCAAGATGAGAAGCAGGCTATGGGATCTTTAGTGGTTAATAGTCTTGTCCCAAGTCATGCAAGTGCCATAGGCTTGTTGTAGCCTTTTCCTGGTGGATGGCTTGAATAGCAATTAGACCAGCCAGGAAGGTCCAACACTTACACTCACTCCTAAATCAGAAACAGTCAGGAATCAATGCACTCTGCTCCTTCTCTCACCAGAAGCAAAATATAAGCACAAATTCCAAGCTGGAACCTATGAAGCAGTTATCAGACTTTCAGGTTATCAGCAGTTTCCAGGAAACAATGTCCCTAAGCTCCTTCTTACACCAAGAGCAAAACAGGAGCACTAATCCTAAAATGACTAGTAGGAGGCAGAATACAGGTTCTCCAATAATTGGTGGTCTTGATCTAGATGTTGCAGATTTTAAAGGTAAGAAGGAAAAATGTGTTAATATCCTGATAGTTGCATTGTGCACTAAGCAGTTAGATATGAAAGAGGGGTAACTTGGTAAGTTAAACTTTAGCTATTTAAGTGGAAAGCAACAAATTTCAAAAGAGCAATATAGATCGGAAGGGGTGTATACTTTCTATTGTGGATCTATGGAACTCTGTGGGATAGCCAGAAATGTAAATAGCTGAAGGGAAGTGATTTCACAATGACATAAGTTTGTGTTTACTTACGTTAGCCAATGAAGGAGGACAGTAAAGGAAATATGTGCTCAAATTAATATAATGGGCAGGCAACTAAAAAACAGTTGAGTTTAAAACACAACATCACCATGTTTCTGTGTGACTCATGAGAGACACAGCTGTGTCCTCTTTCCTAGTTTAAATATGCAATTAAAAACAGAATATAAGTAAAATACAGTGTAAAGAAAATACGGATAGGACAGAAATGTTGTAATGCCCATCTGCTGTTGTGCTAGTTGAAAGCGGCACCTGCATAGGAATATGGGGAAGATACATGAAAAATAAAGAAATGTATATCTTTTCTGCTATATGCCCTCCTATTATGTGGCAGTGTCCATGTAAAAAGATACAGATGACAAATACCATGCATGTTTGGCACCACGTGATAGTGGGCATGTTGTACGGGCACTTAGAATTAGGCACGCACTACAAATGTGCACTGTGACTATGCCCAGAATATTCAGGGTGTGCATGGAATTAGCAAGGCAGCATATTTACAGAGGTTGTGTTTCCAGTACATAGTACTGTTATACATGAGTGCTACAGGTACCTCTACATAGTTATTGCTGTAAGTAGTACAATGTTGCTATGATGTACAAAACTAGCAATAGGATAGCAGGTGGCATACTCATCCCTGGAGAAGCTTTCCATTCCACTCTGATACAGGAGCTTATTCTCTGCAGTCTGCACTTCAGATGAAAACCATTAACAGGAAATTCAAATATAATGAATTTAAGTATATCTGAAGTAACAGGGCAGTAACCTGCCCTGCACACATCGAGTACATCTCAAGCTTATTCTTTTTGATTTCTTTCTCCCATTGGCTAAAACGGTCAGAACGATTCCACCACAGATCACTATAGTGGTCCCAGCACTGCTCACTAGAGAAGCTGATGTCAGTAGAAGCAGTCATTGCCTTGACAATGCTGTGACAAGCATCTCCTTTATACTTGGGACCCTCATGACTGTCCCAAGCAGGTGCTCCTGATGGTGTCTTTACATAAAGTACAGAGATATCTTACTCTCTTTGGAGTATGACCTGGGATAAAGGTGCGAATCAGGAATATTTTTTTCTACATAGGCTCATTAGCATCATGGAGACAATAAGAGCCTAGAAACTGAATGATATAAACAGTCACATGTTATGGAAATTGCCATTGAGCAATCTATAGAATGGAAAGTTGAAAGTTAGCAAGCTACACAAGTAGTCAAGAGAGGTAAGTGACTGGAGACTGGCATGATTTTTATTTTGTGTTGTACACAAGCTGTACGTGTGATGTTTGTGAATTAAATGACACTGCGTTAATGTAGGGGTTTGAACTTATGGTTGTAACTGACAACAGGTGCATATTCACTCTCTGCGGTACTGTGAACAGGGGTGGGGGCATGATCTGCAGGATGGTTTTATGTGTTCTAAGATAGTAGTTTAACTGTAAACAGTAAGCTTTGATGTGACTGGTACTATGTGGGCACACAGGCCCTGGTTGAAGCTGGGGTCTGTGTAAGTGTGTGTGTGTGTGTGTGTGTGTGTGTGTGTGTGTGTGTGTGTGTGTGTGTGTGTGTGTGTGTGTGTGTGTGCGTGTATGTGTGTGCATGTGTGTGCATGTGTGTGTGCGTGTGTGTGTGTGTGTGTGTGTGTGTGTGTGTGTGTGTGTGTGTGTGTGTGTGTATGTCTCTCACACTGCTGACATGCACATCGTAATAGATATTCTGAGTCTATCTAACTTATTTATGATAGCCTACAACCTGTGTTATCCTGGAAGGGAGAGTTACATCTGTCAAGCAGGCAGTACTATGGGTGAGCCCCTTGACTATACATGTTGCTTTGCTGATGGGGCCTCTAGGTTTTCTACTGTTAGAAGAGGGTTCTGGGAGGTATCAACTGTGCCTCCAGGGGCATGCATCCTATGGACTTTGTATTCCATTCAATGTACATCCATGGCTTGACTGCATTATTGATGTGTCCATATACCTTACACAGTCACCTCCTCGTCTCCACTGCAGGTGTGGGGAAGAGTGTTTCATTTTAGTGACTATCTAAGAAGGAGGATGCAGTAAAATCAATTATATCTTCTGGTTGCCCTTACTTTACTTGGTTTCACAGCAAATACAGCTGTGTTACATGCTCAGGGACCACACTAGGGAGGATTTTTCTAAGGATCCTGAAGCATGTATAGCCTTTTTATTCTTCTTCTTCCTACACCTGTACCAGGGTGTTGTATATCTGGACTGGGATTGTTGTACTTGGGGGGGGTCTCCACATCTACCTCTGTAGGAGGACTTATGTAGACAATTGCTCACACATCCTGATACATTTTCCAGCATAGGCCTCAGCCTACCTTAGGGCTAAGTAAACATTATTCTCAGGGGTCGTATACCATTTGAGTGTTATGGGGGACATTCCCCGCACAACCCCCTCCCTGCTCAGTCTATGTAGCTCCCCACAATCATCTCTTCCAGGGATCGTTTGGTAACATTGCCTTCTTTATTAACTGCTTTTTGATATCTACATAACAGCACTAAATACATTTGTACTTATTTCTAAATGTGGCCTGTGTTAGGTACATTTTAGGGAAAACAACAATACTCAAAGTTATTCAAAATGATGATACAGTAAAAAGACATTAAGCTATGAGAATCAAGCATGAATTTACTTGAAGTGTAATCTAGAAGAGGTGATCACATAACAACCTTATACTTTAAACCTTAGGAGTTTTCATATAGGCTAAATTTGGTATGTTTGTGTCCACAGGCAGTCCTATTGGTTTCAACAAATGCTTGAGTGCATATGTGAACATATAGAGGCAAGGGTAGACACTGATACTTCCCAGTAGGGTCTGTATTGGTACACAGTGGAAGCACACTAGACAATATCAGGAAGAGTGTTCCAGAAAATTGTCTCCTCATCAAGTGGATAACATGCCTAGAGACCCACAGTGTTAGAGGCATGCCAGAAGTTTTATTAGCTAATGGTCATCGCAGGTTTAAACATTCTTGAGATGGTGACCTGGATAGAAGGACGTGATCTGTGATACAAGTGTAATGCATAATACAGCATATGTATGGACAAATTAGTGTATCCAGTCAACCAGCATATTTTTGGGAAATTGAAGTAAAACAATGTATCTGGAGAAAACATATAAACGTATACATGGGAAAACATACAAAACTCCAAGGAAGCTGTGAACAAAGGTTAAGAATGAATTTCAAACTCTGGAACTGAGAGGAGTAGTAATGGCTTAACAACTTGTCAATGGCGTACCAATAAACAAATTTGACAATTTCAATCAGTAGATGTATTTTATTAATTATATTTTGATTTACATCTTTCTCACTTTAAAATTAACACAGATACATTCTTTGTTCTTGTTTATACCCTTTAGATGTAGCAATAGAGCTATAAAATACTATACTCAAAATACTGAAAACATTTTTAATGCAGGGGACAACCCCCCTTGCACCTCTCATGTGGGTGGCTGCTCCTCCCACACCTCCTGCTAATTATATATACCAACTCCAAGTTCGCACAACAGTGGAGAAGGGGCAAATTCCATCCTTCAGTATTTTTAGTTTTTCAGTATTTTGGGATTCAGTCTTTTGGTTTGTCACTGCGGTGGTGGTGCTGCGGTAGCATTGTCACCTCACAGTAAGACATTGTCCTGTTCTATTCTCAACTAGAGCATCTTCTGTGTGGAGACATGCGTGAATGGGCGTATCTTCATTGAAGATTGTGCGTCAGAGCTGGCAACTCAGCATGTGAAAATCTACTGCGAATCATTAGCAGACCGGAGTTCCGCTGTGGCGACCCCTAACCAGGAAAAGCCGAAAGACACAACAACAACAAAAAAGTCTTCTGAAGTAGACCCACACACAACACACACACACACACACACACACACACATATATATATATATATATATATATATATATATATATATATATATATATATATATATAGATGTTTCATGTGTTTGTGTATGTATGGATATTATATTCTCTGTAATATATTAATTCTCTGCAGTACTATAAGCAGTTATGTTTTTATTTTTCTTCTCATTTTTTTATTTTATTCTAACTCTAACTAATTTGATAGCAGGGAATATACATACATGAATTTTTTTGTTCCTCAGCTTTGGTTTGGACGGATGCCATGGTAGGGCACTGGTTAGGTCACAGATTTCCCTAGTTACTGCTCTGTGACAAACTGAGTAAAGCTATGGAGTTGGGTCTGTAATGCAGTAGTCATGATTATTGACAAGGGCTTGAGAAAGTGGTAAAAACAGAAGGTCAGTCTAGCAAGGCTAGTAATTAGAAGTACTGTAAAACTAAAAGGGAGCAGGCATTATGGATCAAGTGTGTCCTGTTCATTCCATCAGTACAAGAGTTTTCCTTCAGATGAGGTATTTCACCTACTACCCCTCCTGCAAACACAGGCTCAACTGTTTTTTTTTTTTTGTTTGTTTTTTAAGACTTATTTGTTTATATTTTGAGAAACAGAATGTCTAAATGGATGCAGTCCATTTTCAGTCAAGACTCAGGGAGGAAAGCCCCATAGAAATGTTAAAGATAAATTAACACCTTAAATATAAAATAAATCAATACAAAAATGTTAAATATAAAAAATGTAATTACTATAATCCTAAACGCTGCAAAAAAAAAAAATCACCACAGGTGAATGTTTATAATAATATTTTATTTATTTATTATTTTACATTTGTTGACCGGGCTTGTCCGACTGAACTTAAGAGCCCTTCTTCAGAGGAGGCCTGAGGAGAAAAGCTTCAACATATTATACAATTCTCATTATAAATGAGCATTAAAACATCAATGTGACAGGATTATTACAAGGCATTAAGAAGCAATACAATGTTATACAGTGACAATAATCAGGGATATAGCAAAGCTCTTTCAAGATCCATAAAAAGAAAATATATGATTAAGATGAATATAGTTTTTGGGGTAAGTGATTACAGTTTAATTAGCTTTTAAAGCTGCAAAGCATTACAATGGCAGCTTGTAAACAGAGGAATATGGCAGTACCACGTCCAGGTAGACATACAGTAAATATGTATTTAGACAGATTATCTCAGTTTATAAAACAGGTAAATCACATCCATACAATAGTGGTGACTTTAATATTTCACTAAATACTAGCTGAACTGTGTAGACATTTTGCACAGAATACAAAACATGTTATGCATAATGACCTCAAGAGCTGACATATCTTTAAAATAATATTTTAAAAGATAGTGTAAGGACAATGAATTAAGATAAAAGAAAAAATACTTTTTGTTGCTATGACTACCATGAAATAATGGGCCAGATTTGAAAAGGCTTTCTGAAGTAAGGCTAAGGCCATCTACCTTAGATCTATTTTTTTCCTGCAATCCATACTGTAAGCCACACTCCTACATATTCCTGTTAAAGTGGCAGAAAATTCAGTTTCAGTGCATGGGACATCATCGTCTGGTGATAATCCCAACACAGTGGAATCCACTATGAGAAGATAATCCAATGCCATAGGTTTTCAGACTTTGGCAAGTGAAATAACATAACATAACACAAGCACTCAGGTCACTCCAAGGCAAGTACAAATATGACTCGGTCATTGTCCATGCTGGTGTGAATGACCTGAGACATACCTCCCTGGACTACATGAAAAGAGACATAGAGGAGCTCTCTGAGCATGTAGCCCAGGCCGGTATGACCCTGACCTTGAGTAGCATCTTACCCTCACCAAGAATGATGCCACAATATGAAGACAAAATGATCAATTTCAACAATTGGCTTAAGTATTGGTGTCATTCAAAGGGGATCCAATGCCTGTCAGCCTGGGATGACATGCTCGACAAGCCACGATGCTTCGCTAGGTACGGCTTGCACCTGTCACCCCTGGGCTTTTGGATATTGGCAAAGGCTCTTGCTTCCTCCATAGTGCCTTTTTTAGGCAAGGCTCAAAAGACAAACCCACTTCCATAGGTATCACAAGGGATAAGAAACAAAGAGTAATGCTACTCAACGCCAGAAGTCTAAACCTCAAGATGCACACACTCGAAACTCTCCTTAGCATGGAGAACATCGATATCTGTGCAGTAACAGAAACCTGGTTCAAGGCTCCTGAGAGCACCCCAGCACTACCAGGTTATACCTCATACCTTGCTTTTCGGCCCCAAAACTTGGACCGAACCACAAAAGGAGGGGGAGTATCAATATTCTTCAAAGATACCCACACCTCCAGGTTGGTGGCACAGCACGAAGCATCAGAGACTATCCATGTGCAACTAACAGTGGGTAAAACTGCCTTCCAGTTTATAGCCTGCCTTCCAGGAACCCCACTCGGCCTTCCTGAGAACACTGGAAAATATGAAGGTCTCTCCAAATACCATTATATTGGGTGACTTCAACTACCCAAACACAGACTGGGAGCATTACTCTAGCTCCAACACCCTAGCCCAAAGGTTCCTAGAATTTATAAACTCAAATGCTATAGAACAACTTGTTACCACTCCCACAAGAGGGGAAAACATACTGGACCTGATCATAACCAACAAGGGGACTCTATGATCCAGTCCAGAAGTGTATCCCTCACTGATAAGATCAGACCATAAACTAATTTCACTGGATATTCACATCCCGACCCCACCCCCTGCCCAGAAAACCACAGTGAAAAACTTCTCTAAAGCAAATTTCACACTCCTCAAAACTGAGGTGGAATCCTTCAAAGCCCCCGAGCCTGTGGAAAATACGGCCCAGACCGCAGAATCCTTTATAAACGCAGCCTATGAACACCTTCAGGAATGCATGGATCATGCAATCCCAAATAAAACCAAGACCCAATCCTCCAAAGGCAGATGTCCTATCTGGTGGACCCCAGCCATAAACAAACTATACAATAGAAGGAGGAAGCTACTACATGATAGAGCAAAATCCCAAAAAGGGAAGGCATCTCTGATCAGTATTAGCAAAAAACTACGGGCACTCATAAAATCGTCTAAGGCCAGCTTCGAGAGAGAAATTGCACAGGACACTAAGAATAATCACAAGGGTTTCTTTAGTTATGTAAGGAACATGGGTGGGAATTCCCAGATATGCTCAGAATTAGTCAAAAATGACAAAAAAATACATAGAACCCACAGACATTGCCAACATCCTAGCTGACAGGTTCAGCGCAAACGTCTCCCCCACCTCCCCACCAAAAGGGCAAATATCTATCCCAGCAGAGTGCTGCCCCCCTGACATCTCAGATGCTCAGGTAAGAGCCGCCCTCTCCAAAGCAAAAAACACAGCATCAATGGGACCAGACAGTGTCCCGGGCTGCATCCTACATGAACTCCAAGAAGAGCTAAACCCAAACATAAAACTACTGTTCAATCTCAGCCTTACTACAGGATATGTACCCAAATAGTGGCGTACAGCAACAGTGGTCCCTCTCCACAAAGGTGGTGCCTCAACGGATCCTGGAAACTATTGCCCCATAAGCCTGACTAGCTTGGTCTGCAAAGCTATGGAAAGGATCATCATGGACCTCATAAATAAAGATATTGGGGACCTACAGGCACTGGATCCTACCCAGTTCAGCTTTGTTAAGGGCGGATCCTGCCTCTTAAACCTGGTCGATTTCTTTGAAACAGTCACCAAGGCCATTGACGAGGGGAAGGTGGTCCACACAGCCTACCTGGACCTCGCAAAAGCCTTCGATACAATACCCCACTCAGGCATTATAGATAAGCTCACCAGCTTAAATATAAACCCCTATGTCACTAGATGGGTTGCAAACTGGCTCAAGGACAGAACTCACATGGTTAGAATTGCTGGAGCCATGTCAGACTCCAAACCAGTTACAAGTGGCATCCCACAAGGCTCAGTCCTGGGACCTCTCTTGTTCGGTATATATTTCTCGGAGGCACAGGCCAACACGGAAGGACTGTGGCTGACCAAGTTCGCAGATGACTGCAAACTGGGTGCCATAATCGACTCTCCAGCCAACACAAGCATCCTCCAAAAGGACCTCATAGAAACAGACAACTGGTGCCAGAGCCATGGCATCAAGCTAAATGCCAAAAAGTGTATAGTCATCCTCTTTGGCAAAAACAAAGTGCCCACAAATTACCACATAGGTGGTAATCCATTAAGTATAGAAGAAGTAATTAGGGACCTGGGGACCCAAGTTGATAGCAATCTCTCATTTGACAACCACGTGGCCAAAGTGGTTAGAAAAACATTTTATATAGCCCACCTAATCATGAAGGGATTCACATCTAGATCAGGGGTGGTCATCGTGCCTCTTTACTCATCCCTCATCAGGCCCATAATTGAGTACAATGCCCCTTTTGGGATGTACCTTACCAGATACCTGCAGCAACTGGAAAGACCCCAAAAGTACCTCACCAAGAGGATCAAAGGGCTCAAACAGATGCCATATGCTGCCCGGTTAAAGAAACTCCAGCTCTACTCAGAGGCATACCGCCTGCTCAGAGGCGATCTGTGCCTGACGTATAAAGCCATGTCCAACCTGAAATTAATGGACATGCTGCACCTCAGAAAATCCAAATCCCATCGAGCTACGCGCTCTAGAGACTTGAACCTCAGCACTGAAATAAATAGGACATGCTGGAGGGACAGATTCATAACCCAGAGGCTCCCTTCACTCTGGAATAAAATCCCAGTCCAGGTTAGGCAGAGTCCCTCATTGACTCTCTTCAAGAGGAATCTTGATGAGTGGATGGGAGATCATAGGTTTACCCCGGGTATCACTTCTGTGTCACTGTTAGACAGAGGCACAGTATACTAACCTCGAAAAAGGGCATAGCAAAATTAATTTAAAATGGGTGGCGAAAGCCCAACACACTCTGGCTAGGCTTATAAATGCCCTAGGGCAGATAGCCTAGTATGAACCTATGAACCTAAATCCACTCTAAGAAAATAATGCAATGCCATAGGTTTTCAGATTCTGACACATGAGACCCACTATGAGAGGATACTACAATGTCATACATTTTTAGACTCTGACACATGAGATCCAGTGAGATGATAATACAATGCCATAGATATTCATACTCTGACATGCGAGAGATACTATGTGAAGATAATGCAAAGCTATAGGATTTCAGAATTTTTCAAGTGAAGTCCACTGTGAGAAGGTAATGCAGCACTGTAGGTTTTCATAGTCTACACTTGAGATCCACTGTTTGAAGATAATGCAATGCCATAGATTTTCAGACTCTGACACATGATCCACTGTGAGAGGATATCGCAATGCCATAGGTTTTTAGGCTTGGACACGTGAGATCCACTGTGAGAAGATATTGCAATGACATAATATTTTAGACTCTGGCATGTGAGATCCACTTTGAAAAGATAATGCAATACCATAGGTCTTTATACCCAGACAAGTGAGAGCCAGTGTGAAAAGATAATGCAATGCCATAGGTTTTCAGACTCTGACACAGTGAGCTTCCACAAACCATGGAAAAACCCTTGCACCTTTCCTAGATATCAGAAAAGTAATCGTGGCCTTCCCATATGTGTTTCGTTCTTAAAAACAAACACATACAATATCTGGTTTAGAAGGGGAAGACAGACTTAGTATCTTAAAATCTGCTCAAACTAGATAGATTATTCCTGTCCCTATTAGCATCTCTGTGAGTGGTTCTGACAAAGGGAAAGAGCCTAGAAAGTTTGCCCAAGGAAATAATGGATGTTTGCCAATAGACACAATGCTGATTTACATCAACATTTAAGTTACTGATTTTATTACTTGCTTAATAATACTGCGTTGTTCTGGAGTTTTATAAAACTGGAATTCTGCCTGATATTTCCTTGTTGTCTGGCTGCTATACCATTTATTTTATCTGCCTTGTAGCTTGGAGGTACCACCTGTTCACAAGGGATAATCCAGCGGCTGTTATAACACTGCAGATGTACAAGAGAGCAACAGAATTCCTGGAATACTGTTTGTCATAAAGGCATAATAGAAGAATAGAATGCGATTTGTAATATATTCCCTGTTTAACTTTTAATGTTGGACTGTTGGCCTGTTTGCTTTCTTTCCCATACCATTGCACTGGGGATCACACTTATCTAAGATGTACCACATGGGAGCAGTTAAAAAACCTCAGCTGATGAACTGATAAGCACTTACAATGCAACAGTGAAACAATTGTTACATTATTTAGTGCTGGCAGTGATTTTGACCGATTCTTTAACTGGCTTTCTACTATTGCTAGTAACATTTTACCTTTCTTTAGGCTTCATGTATGAGCAATGGATTTAATATTATCTCAACATTTGGTGCGTCAGAACAATGTTTCCATATTTCATGTTGGAAACTTCTACTTTAACTAAATCATCATCCTGGTTACATAACAAAAAGTCAAGCTTGATTTGTATTGTGACTTTAATATTTTTAACCAAGTAATATATATCAATAACACTTAAGTTGATGTTACATTATTTATTCATTGGTTGTTTAAACCAATGTTTGAATTTAATGTTTTTGTATAATGATTAGAGCTTAAGCACTTAAATATGTTTAAATTTGAACAACATTTAGTACTTTCAGTGGTATTAAATATGGGCCCCCAAGCTTCTTCGTCATGTAATCCAGACAGCCCCTTTTCCAGTTTTTCTCTATTAGCCCAACAGTTAATTTCTCACCACCTCTGCCACTGTTCACTCCAAGTATGATACATCTTAAAAGCTGAAATAAAGAAATTATTTAAAACCTCTGCAATATCCTTGGGATACCTTACATTTCTTCAGTCCTTGAACCAACATTCCAGATATCCGTTACCCTTTTTTATTTCCTGGTACTTACTTTAATTGTTCCTTTGCACACTGTTTTACCTCATGAATTATCTTTTTTCCCAGATAGGCCTGTCCTCCATCACTGTCTTGGTCACATGACTTAACATAAGGATTACTACTCATCCCCTACCTACATGTCTCCTCCACACAGGTTTAATATCCTGCTAAGTTTTTCCTTCACTCTATTGTATAGACGTGAATACTTGTCAAGTACTGTTTTATAATTTTATTCTGAGGTTGTTTTCCCCATTTACGCTACATTATTTCTTTATTTTTTTTCCATGGAACTACTTCTAGTTTCTTTGTTTGTAGTATGCCTTGGGTTAATGCCACACTACTATCTGTTCACCAGTGTTCTCCCTATGTGTGCTGTACGGTGAACCATGCTATGGCCTAGTTATTTTTGACCAAGGAAGACCTGGCATTCCCATCGCCAGGGGAAGTAGATTGGAAAAGAACTAAAACTAGAACATTGTTCTGTCTTACAGACTTTGAACTAACTTGGATAAATTCTCCCTGAGCCATGCCTTCTGCCCTAACTTTTCCTTACACTTTTGCATGAAGGACTTAACCAGACACTATCTGGAAGACAGAGGTCCCTATTAAGTACTAAACTATTTTTTTTAAACTATTTTTTCTTTTTTGTCATCTTTCTTGTTTTTAGGGGAGGGGGTGAAGGAAGTCAGCAGCTAAGAATGCCTACCTGCCTATATTCTTCCTCCACTAATATATTTGTATTTTGCATTAGAATTCTGGATGTCATTCTCCTTGCCTTTAATTGCACAAAATATGTTTTATAAATAATTTTGCTGGTAACGCACCTAGAAAAAGATATGGAAAATATTGAAATGTTTTGGAGATAGAGGCAAGTATATACAAGAACTCAGAAGATTTTTTGTCTCCTCAATATAGTGTCAAGGAGCACCAGATAAGCCAGCTAGAGTTCTGCAAGCAATAAAAAAAGCCAAAATAACAGTATTCTCGTGACAGACCTTCTGAAAATTCTAAGCACATAAGGGGCAAAAAAAGAACTATAGGCAAGTCATCATAAAAGGGAGCGGACCTTTATGCCATAAACATGCCTCTTTTCTGTGCATAAATGTGTCCATTAAAATAAAATAATTTATAATTAAGGCGGTCAGGTTTTGTTTACATTTTAAAATTCCTGCAGTACCACAAAAATAAGCAATTTTACGTAAACCACACCGGTGCCCACTTGGTTTATAAGCTTGTTATAGCTGCAGCTGTGAAAAAATAGCCATTATGGCATGTGAAGTCTTCCAAGATGTCTAGTAAAAGCTCACTGCCTGATAATAGATGGTGGAGTCTTTATCATGAATGCAAGATTTCCACCTATAATATCATCTACCTTTTCTTAAAGGAGAAGGTGAGAATGTAAAAACAGGATAAGGAAAAGTATGGGGTTTACGAACATGTATCCAAGATAATAAGAAAATATTTTGGTGTTCCTCTAATTATAAGCAAGGGCATGAAATCTAGGTCCAGAGCAGATTATGGTCAAACGGGGCCCTAGGCAGGATAATGTATCAGCCCCACCCCCCACAGCAGCTTCCTCTCAGCAGCAACCCCCCAAGCATCCATTCCAGTATCCTGTTACTTGACTATTTGTCCCCAGTTACCATTAACACTGTTCATACCTGTCAGGGTGCATACAATTTTCTTTTTTACTTCTACAATAATTACAGATATTTAGATTTAATTTAAAACATTTATTTCAAATTGTATAGCACAAACACTAATAGCCACTTGCTAAACTTAGCATGAACAATAGCAATATGTCCTTGAAACAGCATTGAAGCCCAGATTCAAAGAAAATGCATCTGAGCTTTGATGGATTAAGCTTTCCTTTGAGCTGTTTTCAAACCATAGTCCCCTTTCACTTTTTTAGGGCCATGCATAAAGGCGAGTGTTCTTTGATTCACTTTTCTGATTGCATTAAATTATGTTCCTTGCATAACACAGCACCACTTGATAGAGTGTGTTTTAAATTTGTAGTTTTGAACATTTTTCCAGTAAGCAGTGAAATAAAACTTATGAACCAATAATGACAAAACTACCCATTTCAGAACATTTCAACAATAAAAGGTCACTCAAACTTCTGTCATTAAATCCAAAAATACCATTCAATATGCACAATCTCTGCAGATGTAAACGTCATCAGAACAATTTCATATTAATGAGATCTGTAACTAATGAGAAAGTTGCTGCTGGTGAACAACTTTACATTTCAGTGTTTCATCTACAAATTCCTGCCTGCTGCTCTTGAAGAATACATTGCCTAGGCTGCATTAAAAATATATTCCAAGTGTCTAATCCAAGGTGCAGCACAGTATTAGCAATCTTTCTACATGGTATGGGAGTGGAAGCCACAGCCTTCTGTCCCAAAGGCAAGTATGCTACCTGTTGTGTTACTAACACTGCTTTCAAGGCCTATAGCACAAGCACTGACAGCTATTTGCTAAACAAAACAGTTGCACATTGAAAACATACTTAGCATGAGCAAATGTACACTTCTCTTCCCTTGAAACTAGCAATTCCTTGAAAATGCACTGAAACTCTCATTTCTTGAAACTGTACCCCACTGAAGGTAGAGGAGTAAGGCTTCTGTCTTCTGTAAGCAGTTAAGAGGGTTTGAGGCTGAGCAAGTTAATCAATCAACCTGCCATCCCTAACTAGAGCATTACACAAACACACACACACACACACACACACACACACACACACACACACACACACACACACACACACACACACACACACACCTCTGCTCTGTCCCAATGGAAGGCAGGAAGGAATGGCTCATAGTTTGTCCTGTCCCACAAGTTCTCTGGCAGCAATACACACACCTCTTTTTTGTATGACTTGTAGCTCATCTGGTCCTGCAAGTTCTTTGGCAGCAAAGCAACAGCAATCTGTGACAGCAGCATGAAAACAGTTATTTCAAATATGAAGCATTCATGCATGCATGGCAAGTTCCAATGTTTAAATCTATGTATGTCATACTAAAGATACACTCATACATGCAAAGACAGAAAGCGCTCCCATAAGTCAGAAATGGAATTGTAAGTGCCTTTTGTATTTTTTAAGCTGTTTAATTAAAAATGAAATGCTGTGGCAGAATCCTCCCATCCCCAGCCAGTGGGCTCTAGGCAGCTGCCTAGTTCACCTGGGGCTGGTGCTAGTTCTGGTCCAGAGAGGGCATCATACCACTGTACTCAGCCTTCATCAGATCCATCATAGAGTATAATGCCCCCTTTGGTATGTACCTGATAAGTTACATGCAGCAAATGCAATGTCCACAAAGTTTTTTTACACAAAAAATACAGGGAGTAAATGCAAAGTCCTATGTTGGCTTCCTCAAAGCCATGTCTCTTTACCCAGTATCAAACAGACTTCTGAGAGGTGATCTTTGCCTAGCATGCAAGGCAACCCTAGACTCTGCTTTGGTGATCATTTTGCACATCTGCAAAACAAACTGCATCAGAAATACTAGATCAAAAGATCTGAATTTTGTTTGCAATGTTAATAGGACATGTTGGAGAGACAGATGTGTTTATTAGACAATTCCCATTCTTTGGAACAGGCCCCCCATCTATGTTAAGCAGAGTTCTTCCCTAATCTTATTTATGTACAACTTGGACCAATGGATGGGTAATTGGAAATTAATCCATTGTCTGGTGCCTATGTCTCTGATGGATGGGGCAATTAGTAAAATGCGCCCTATTTAAATCAAATTTGTGAGTTACATTTGGGTTGCTGGGCAGGACTTATAAGGGCCCAGGTGGTTGTTAGCCTAGTATACACCTATAAGAATGGCAGTTGGCTTAGAGGATTAAGAAGCTGTGATCCAGTGGTTCAGTGTTTGATTCCTTTAGCCTCCATTGCCTGTGTGACTCTGAGCAAGTCCCTTAACTAGACATGACTTGATGCAAATATCTAATGGGTGCCATTACAATTTAAAAGTGCTTGTTCTAACCCATACAAAATCAGTAGTGGATTATTACATTCTCGAGTGTGTGAAGATATGTTCAACTACTGTCTGTTTCATTTTGTTAGTGTTCATTTCACATGGCACCTGCATTCCTGGCCATCTATATATGCAGTATGTACGATTGTTAAGTGTCCCGTAGCCAGCAATCATGATTCTCTTCTTCCTTCCTCTACACGTCACTTTAAAAACAACACCTGGCATGAAATACAGCATTCCAAAACCGATTTCAAAACAATCTTTCTTTAGCCAAACACTGGCCCAGCAGGTAGAACACTGAACTGAATTCCACCTTCCCTTTCTTCCATCTCATCCTAATACTCCTTCTTGGGCTCTATCTCCTAATCCAGACACTTGAAGATTTTTCTTAATAGTATTAAGAAAATACGCACATTGTAGGTAACCTGATTATACAATATCATATCATAAGTTAGTCTGCAAGTATATATGTATTTATAAATTTGATTACTTGGTACGTAGACTGGCCTTTTGACGTTTTTCATATATGATCCAAACTAACTTGATCCAGTGTTTAACATCACATTCTAACTAAATATTCACTGTATTAAATGTACCAAATGGGTCCTCAAAAATTCTGCAACTTTAAACAACCAATCCAGAATAACCAGATCTACAAAACATGTCCCCTGTAATATAAACATATAAATCTCATTCTCTCCCATGAATTCACAGCTTACTTGCCAGATTATCATCTTCAGTCAAAACTGTCTGCAGCTTTTCAGATTTTATTAGCTATATTAAATAATGTTTCAAAAGGAAGATACAGGTATGGGTGAGAGAGCAGGTATAACATTCAGTTTTCTGAGCTCATTTCAGCCACTCACCTGAACACAAGCGTTTAAATTTACATTAGTTTTTCCTCCAGGATTTTGTTTTTCCAACTTTTTAATTTTTCTTCAGCTGCACACCCTGACACATGCCTTTTAATGAATCATTCTCATAACATCCTGAGCTACTCCAAGAAATATTTCCTAGTATGTAACATTCAATGTGGCAGCTTGAAACTGTTTATTCCTTTATCAGTTGTAGTAAAAGCACATCTACACAGACATGGTCCAAACCACCTTTAATTTGTTCGAGTCTGCACTAATATTTAATTCACTATTGATCAGTAATTCTGTGTTCTTAATTAGGCTTTATTCATTTTGCCTTTTATTATTAGTTGAAGAATAAAACATCCCTTAATGCTAGGCTGCAACCAATGTTAGTGGAAGAGAAGGAATCCGAGTGTCAGTTTTGGAGGTAGAGCCCCAAGTAGTTACCTCATCTGTTATCAAAGGCAAGTGCTCAGTGTACTGACCTACTGACACACTGTACTATAGCAGGCTAGATAGGCCTAGCAGTACTTGTACTAACATAATCAGCATGTCCGTTACTTAAAGGGAGAGATCAGTAGCAGCTGCTCCTTTTGGTAGGTTGTTTATGAAGGACAAAAGCAGTATAACACAGCTCAACTCAGATGGGTCACTATGGCACATGATGAAGGAGTCTTTGATTATGTGCGACTGTTTAAGGGAACCTGACTCATCCAGTGCTGACATTCTGAAATTATGGTCATTAAACTGTAAGCAAAACATGTTCATATTTTAATGTGTGTCACAATGTTGTTACTTCTTTAACCAGAAAAGCTTAAGACGTAATTGGTAAATGTATGGTGAGAGCAGTGCTTGAGAATTCACTGTGGGAAATCCCAGCCAAGTCTAATTTCAATGTGCAAAAACTATAGGCTTAATATAACAAAATCTTTAGCTTTATATAAAATGTACCATAAAGAGAATACCCAAGCCTTACTAATGAAAAAATCTCTGTACAAACACACCGTCAAAGCTCCCTTTATCAAGGTATCATATCAGATACACAAATTTTTCCTGAAACATAAACACATTTTTCAGCCACTGGCTGTTTTATGCCCAATGAAACAAAGATGTTGAATGCTGCACTCAGCACAGCAAGCCAGATTCTTCAAGCTTTGAACATATTCCAGCCATGGTTGGGCTTATCAGAATAGTACTTGCCTTATTATAAAGCCTCATATAACAATTGATTCTCAATTCTTGGCCAAAGTGTATTTGTTTAAGACCAGTGTGTGGCATTTTTGAAACAAAGAGCTGACACATTTATTTATTTACTTATTTGTTTATATATGTATGCATGTATTTTTTTATATTTTTAGGGGATATTTGCACACCACAAATGATGCTATGATAAATGGACCTTTGTACTTGCCTTTCTTCAGCTATTTTTCTAGTTTTAAAAGGGTCACTATGATTGGGTCCTATATGCATATGCAATGGGATTTGTGGTACCTTCATACAGATATCAGCATAACTCAATAAAGTAATACAGTGTTTGTACTACTCTGCCTAGCCAGCTTTTTCTTTTATTTTAATACTTTGACTTTTGCTGGTTGTGCTTTTTTTTGCTTTTACATTTGGACTTGGTTTGTTTGAGAGCATGGCAGAGAGTACTCTGGATGGGGATGGCACCACCCCGGGAGCTAATTAGGAAAATGTTTTACTCAACCGGCTTGATTGCCTGTTAGGAATGGACAGCAATCTACTTTTTATGTTGGATAGTAATGCCTATGAATCAGATATGGTGGCTACAGCAGATGCCAGGAGCTATGAACGCTTCCAACAGACTTTCTGATCTGTAGAACATAGCCTTTATTACTACAAATGGCTACAGTGGCAGAGAATGCACGTTGAAGCATGTCTGCCCTTCAAAGTAATACTGAGGGGGTTGCGAGTTTGCAAAATGCCTACTTATAGCAATTCACTACCCAATCTACTAATGGAGTGGCAGAATTAGGTCAGTGCAGGCTATATATGTCTGCTACTTAAGTATTTTAAACATGTTGAGAGGAGTCTACGTAAAGAGATCATGGGAGCTATTACAGAGCTCAACTCCACAATGGGCTTTGTACCTTATAAACATAAACTTGATGAAATATTTGGGGAACTTATGCAATATGACAAGCGGCTGCAAGATGTAAAGAGAAAAAAGCTATCGAGAGACCTGAAGGATTTTAAAAGTGGGCACATTTTCTCTTTGACTGACGAAAGACATCCCACCCATGAATCAGAGTGCTTCAAAACTCAGAAGGAAGTACGGGTGGCCAATTGCAGCAGGGCGTGGAATGGTGGAGGAGGTGCTGCTGCTGTGATGCCACAAGAAGTTTCTGCATCTATCTATGCAGAGGATCCATTGAGGGAAGAAAACGTTGTACTGGCTGAAGTGCCACAACAGAGTTTCACTACTCCAGCTATCGAACCATCTCAGGGTTCTCTCAGTGGCTTCCCAGCCCTATTGGGACTAAGGAATGAGGATGCAGCTGGTAACATGCCACTTATGCCTTTGTCAGCAAGCAGAGGGTGCAATAATCAAGCCAGTGTGGTCACAGCTGATGCAAATGGTTTGGTAGCACCAAAACAGCCTTTTTTGTTGCTACAAGGTCCCAAGCTTCTGAATGTGAAGCAGAGAGGGAGGTTGCAAAGCAGTGGCAAGAACTAAAGAAAGAGACAGCACACACAGGAATTAGTAGAGACAGGCCCGACTGTCAGAAACAAGGTACGGAAGGTTTAATTTTTAACCTTTCCTCTAAGACTCTTACTTTGCAACAAATTAATGTACTCAGCTGAGGCCTCAGTTTTATTCATGCAGGCAGCTCTACTATTAATGATGTACTGACTGACTTAAAACTTTTTGTGGGAAATATTTCTTTGAAGCTAATGTTTGGGAATTGTGCTAACTCTGATGCCTGTATCTTTAGGAAACCCAGTGTTTATACACCTGTGAATACCCCTTTAGTAGAAGCTTTCCTGAAGCTCTGTGTTGATGACATATATGAGTATTTCTCACACTCTTCTGGTAAGGATTTGAAAAAATATAACAATTTAAGTAAAGAGGAGCATTCATCTTTGCTAGATTTAGTAAAGTGTAATGATATCTATTTTCACCCTGCTGATAAAGGGGGCGGCATAGTTATTATGGATGTTTCTAATTATTTAGAAGCTATGTTGTTGATGCTGCAAGACAGTAATACCTAAGTAAGATAAACAAACAAGATGTAGCTAAACTCATCACAATGATAGGTGAAAGAATTGAATCTCTCCTAATGGATGGTGTAATAGACAGATGTTTGTATGAGTATTTTCTGGTAGAGTGTGCAGTGACACCAAAGATATATGGACTACCCAAAGTCCATAAGGACCAGTTACACCCACCCATGTGGTCAATAGTTTCTGGTAGGGGCTGGGCCACTGAGCCCTTGTCCATATTTGTGGTCAAGGGAATGGGGAATATCTTGAGAGATACCAGAGATTTTCTGAATAAATTGTATGACTGGTCCACTAATGACTATAATGAGAGGCTCTTCTACTCACCATGCATGTTGTCTCTCTCTTTATTGGTATCCCCAATGATGCAGGTATTGATAATGTAAGAACACTCTTAGGTTGTAACCCTGCATTCGACAGTAATAAGGTGTATTTGATTTGTACTCTACTGGAACTTATATTGGATTTCAATGTGTTCATGTGTGACGATGAGCACTATCTACAACAAACAGGTGTAGCTATGGGCACGGTATGTGCCAATAGCTACGCCAATATGATTTTGGCAGGATGGGAGCTGCAAAATGTGTTTTCAGGCCTTAACAGATTTAGGGGGTCCATTCTTTTTTATGGCCATTATGTTGATGATCTGTTTCTTATCTTGGGGACACGCCAGAAACCCTTGACCAGTTTGTGTTATATCTTAACAACACCACAAGCTTTCTCTGCTTTATTCATGAATGGTCAGTAGAGTGTATTTCCTTTTTGGATGTAATGGTATATCAGACCCTGGGAGGGCTTTACACAAGACAGTTTGTAAAACCTTGTATTGTAAAACCAATAATGCAGTACACTCTCACAGTATGCACTCCAAGCATGTCAAAAAGAATGTCCTGAAGGGACAGTTCTTTAGAATGGCCTGGTTGAGCACAAAAGATAGTGATATGTATGACTCATTTGAGATTCTCACCTTCAACTTCTTGAGTAGAGAGTATGATAGTTCAAAAGTGGCAAGTACACAGAATGATGCAGTCATGTTGAGGGACTGCCGCACTAGACCATACTTTAATGAACAGCCCAAACAGTCTACCCCTTTGGCCATGAAGCCAAGACAACCAACACAAATGAGTATTACATTTTCTAAGGACTCAGGTTCCATTTGTGGGATTATTAGAAAACACTGGAAGATTCTTGTCTCAGATGAGAAGTGTAAAGGTTTACTGAGAGACGCTCCCTCTTCATAGTTCATAGTTCATAGGTTAGTACTAAGCTAACTGCCCTTGCGAGCCATTTTAAGCCTAGCCAGTTATCTCTTGTGAGACTCAAACCCTGCACCTTGTGTTTGTAAGGCAAACACCTTAACCATTAGGTCACCCTCCCAACCCCCTCTTTTTGTTTTAAGAATCGCTCCTCATTAAGAAAGCTGTTGTGTTACAAGCCTTTAACCAGTAGAAGAAGCAGTGTAGTGAGTGACAGAATAGGTACATATCCTTGCCATCATTGCAATGTTTGCAGGTTTATAGAAACTGATGACCAGTTTTTACATCCAGACATGGGTCGTGCTTATGATATCAGACTCCATGCTGACTGTAGCAGTCAGAATGTTGTATATTGTGCATCCTGTGTGGACTGCAAACGTTTCTATATTGGGAAGATGAACCGGAGTTTAAGGAATCGAATAAGAGAACATGTCTATAGCATAATGAAGGGTAATGACAGAAATGCATTATCAAATCATGTTAAGATAGCAAGGTCAAGTCACTGGATTAAATTTATGATAGTGGAGTTATACACACCTAACTCAAGAGGAGGTGATTTTAGGACCAAAACTGAATGTGTGGAGATAAATTGGATGCATTTGTTCAGAGCCAATGAGAGCAAGGGGTTAAATGAAGTTATTCCAATTAAGCCAATTTTGAAGTCACGTGATCTCAAGCATTAAGCTATAAATTCAGTCTGGTGTGGTGTTTGGTATTGGATCTGATGAAGTACCTTTGTGTATGAAAGCGCTCATCCTGTTTTAACAGTCTTTTGTTTTTATATTTTATTAAAAGTGTTTGTACTACTCTGCTTAGCCAGCTTTTTCTTTTCATTTAATAACTCACAATAAACATTCATGTCAAACTCTTAATCATTACCTTAATTTGTAAAATAGTGTACTTGTGGCATTACATTTCACTATGATGAACACTGAAATTTTAGGAAATTCCCAGATCACGTTGGTCTAAATAGCATCCTTTATAGCCCATGCCATTCTTTGAAATTTATTGCCATGATGCTATAAATATTTCCTCCTGTCTGGCTTCAGAATATGACCTCATTTTGAGATTAGAAGTGACTACATCCACAGTCTACCCAGTCACAAACAAACACAGTTCATTGTTTTTGTAGAAGCTGAATGCAGACATATATAAGGTACTTATTAATTAAGGTTTATCTGTAATAAGTGTTGCTCTGATTGAATATGTTCTACTACAATGGTATTGGTAAGATCTATTTATGGCAGAGTAGCTAACAATTTTGTCTATGAAAAGTACTGCAATATTTGTTTCAAACGTTTTTCTACAATGTTGTTTACAGTATTGCTTGATGTTACTTTGTTTTAATGTATCTGCAGTGCTGCCTTATCATGTCTTTTAATGTGGAAAAGCAAAATTTCACCAACCAGAAGAGTAAAAAAATTAGCAGCAAAGGATGAGAACCACAGGTGCAAAATCCAGTAAAATACTTTGGATAGTATGTGGGCAAAACCTCATTCCCTCTCAAGTATGGCAAGTGCAATGGCTCAAAACTGCTCCAATACTCCAAAAAACAAAGTCAGCACAATAAGATGATTGTAAAACAACAGTTTAATAAAACTGTTGAAAACATCACTAGGGGTATAAAAAAGCCCCCTGTGAATGCACTACATTTACATATTATGCAAACCAGTTTTGGCTAACCTAGCCTTCCTCAGTGCAACAAAGTTAATGAATGGTAAAAAATAAATATATTGGGATTTAGGATGTTTTACAGTGAGATGATACACATCCGTTTCTGTAATAATGCCTTCCTGTTTGGCTTTGAATAAGAATCTATCTATCTCAGCTTTAAATTTGATTGTATGGTCTAATGGCATGGCCATATAGTATCTGGCATCCTGCAGTTGTCTGAGTGCCTCCTCATAGTACATGTCCCAATCCATTACTACTACTGCCCAGCCTTTGTCTTTGTCCACATTGGGGACAAATGCCACTTTTCATTTCACAGGGGACAAACTTTGCGTTCCCTTTTGAGTTATTATAAACATTCCTATAGATCTACAAATACAGTCTGGCAAACCACTATGACTGGAGAGAAATCAATGGGATCTTATCCTTGTGGGCATTGTACCCATTGCTCCAGAGAATTCAAGACCAAACAATTTACCTGTAAGCATACAGCACAGGTATTTGACATCACGTTTTTGGCAAACTGCGTTTCAGATTGGGTTGTTTATCTGGCTTCCTGCTCATGCTCAGCATTCTATGTAGGGCAAACTTCTAGGCCATTGAGAATCAAAATTTCTGAACAAATGAGTGATGTCAGGAACCATAAATTGACCAGTTCTTTATATAAACACACTTTAAAGCATCCAACAGCCTCTTTTCATTTTACCATAATTGATAAAATTGGTGGGGACAGAAACTGTAAAGGGGGTTGGCACTCCATACTCAATTCCAAGGAGAAGAAATGGATAATTAAATTAGGTGGGCTGCTTAGCCCTGGTTTGAATGAGCATTTGTAAATTTTCAATTATATTTAATTCTATAATTGAGCTGTCTTTATATACAGCTCAGACTCTGCCTACATTCATTAACTTTGTTGACTGAGGAAGGCTAGGTTAGCCGAAACCGGTTTGCATAATATGTATATTTAGTGTATTCACAGGGGCTTTTTTATACCCCTAGTGATGGTTTGAACTGTTTTATTAAACTGTTGTTTTACAATCACGTTGTGCTGTCTTGTTTTTTGTAGTATATGGGCAAAACACAACATAAATTGTCACAAAGAATTTATGAACATTTTTATGAAATAGCACAACACAAGGAAATCGATGCCTTATATAGACACTTAAAGGAATTTCCCCAAGACACTTTTAAATTTGTGGTATTACAGCAGATGCAAAGTGAAGCTCATGGGGAACTATGGAAACTATATTTAGAAGAGAAAGAGGTATGGTGGCAAATTTATCTGAATGCTAGTTGTCCACCAGGATTAAATGACATGGTGTCCATTTCTAGTTTGCTTAAATTAAAAGCCTATGATAGATAGAATTTCATTCTTTATCACTAGAAACGTGGTGTAATGTATAAATTCAAATGGTAGACGGATGTAATGCAATATTAATAGTGCTGTGAATGCCTCTTTAAGTAACATGTATCTTTAAACTTGTAGATTCCTGAATTTTTAAATGAATCATGTGGGGATGTTTACTTGATGTCATTGGCCGCTGGTAGTTATGACACTGGTATAAATGTTTGGGTATGTTTGTAAAATAGTATCTGAAGTAGTTTAATGATTTTAAACCTGACGAAAGCGCTTACCAATAAACAGTATTTTACTGGATTTTGCACCTGTGGTTCTCATCCTTTGCTGCTAATTTTATGTCTTTTAGCGTAAAAGAGTCATAACTAAAACAGGACCCATGTATTCCAATCAACTTACCTTTGAAATAAATGAAATAATGAATTAATAAACCAAAAAAGCAAGGGATCTCATACAAGGCACCTAAATGACATTGTGCAAATAAATAACAGAACTTCAACAGTTGTTTCTGAACTTGACTGTTAATTGCCTGACATATAATTAATTTATGAAGCTGCTGATAACCTGAATATGCTAAATTTGTATAGAATATACCTGTAGTTTACCTAGTTAATTCAAAATGTATGCACGAAACCAGAAGCGGAGAACTCCGATAGTATAATTAAATAAATTTATTGAACAAATGAACTCCTAAAAATGGACGAAACAAAGCAAGTAGCATAAATGCCTTCACAATCACAGTATGCGTTTTTGTCTTATTACATAGACTTCATCAGATGACCAGTGCATACATTATTATCAATTTATATTAATCATTTAATTACACAACCAATACCTTATTCTATTTTACTTTTAAAGCAAACAGTAGTAATTCCACCTAATTAATATTGTATTTACCATTTCTTATCAAAATTAAAAGCACAGTTATTTCTTAAAAACAATCAATTACTTAAATAAATGAATATTTACATAAGAACATTTATTTCATATGATGAAGTCTATGTAAAAAGACAAAAATGCATACTGTGATTGTGAAGGCGTTTATGCTACTTGCTTTGTTCATCCATTTTTAGGAGTTCATTTGTTCAATAAATTTATTAGTTATACTATCGGAGTTCTTCGCTTCTGGTTTCGTGCATACATTTTGGATTACCTAGTTAATTATTTGTGAAGTTGTCATCACCTAAGCACCATTGAAGGTTCTTCACTCTGTAGCATCTAGATTATAGCAGTTACCTGGAAAAGAAGCATTATGGTACTGCATCGTTTGCCACATAGTACAGGGTATATTCTGATACCTGGGGAGGTAGCACTTCTCAGGTAAAATCATGAGTGTATACAATAACAAGGGCTCAGCTGTTATCAGAGAGCTGGGTAACTATTTGCTTATGAACCATAACAATTGTGTATTACATTTTTATACTGTCTCTACCACCCTCTCAGGGATTATAGAAAATGCTGTACACCAGACAGTGATGCAGTATGTTGCTATAGTAAATGCAAAGTGTATCTTAAGTGCGGAATAAGCAGTAGCTCTTTTACTAATACACCTTGGTTCCACTCTTTATAAGTTCTTGCGATGGCATATGAGTAGGCCACCTTAATGCAAAGGTAATATTCACTGTTCATCAATTTAAATGAGTAGCTCATTGTTTTAAACAGATTGCATGCTATTACACAATGACAACTTATTTGACAGACTGTCCTTTTCCTCTGTAAGTCTTAGTATATATCTACAGAAAAGAACTACAGTCATATTTCATTAAATTGCTCCCTTAATGACAATTGAGCAAATAATAAATGCCATTTTATGCAGTTACTTGTGTTAAGTGTTTCAATACATTGGCAAGGAGGTTACTCTAAGACATTGGCAGATACATTTTTCATGTCCTGTCTGTATCTTGATTATCTTTTTCCCACTTTACAACAGCTAACTATGAAAATACATTTAAAAGCAGAAAGTACATGGGAATTTTGCAGCCATGGAACATTAGTTTCAGATTGTGGCCAGTTGTCTTAACAGGTTCCAGTCCAAATCACAGATAATTGTTCTTGAAAAAAAGCTACACAGACTGTATGTCACTGCAGCAAGCAAGGTTCCTGAAAGGGAAAGCTTCAAACGTCCAGCCAAATCATACCAATGTGACTCGGACATTGCCAGCAGTCTGCAAGTTAGTGCTGATAAAACAGATAAACAGAGACAGTTCTAACAGCACCTGTTAGAAGCAGAAAGGATAATAAATGACACCATAGCAATAATCAGCCGATGCTTTGCCTCAAAATAAGAGTAGTGATCCACCGAAAATAACTTTGTTGAAATGATGATTTTATACCATTTCGTCACTATTTTGCTCGACCTGTCATTTCTTCAGTAATAACTACTTTTCTCTAATTGTAAAACTTTTTGCAGTTATATTACATGATAAACTAAAGTTGAAGCAGTAAACCCAATAAAATAATACATTGCTCAATCAGTTACTGCATCATTTTCTAGAATTTTGTAAGTTCATAGCATCATACTAAGCTTATAACAGAATGCGCTCAAAAAACATCAGATTACCCATATAGTCAAAACAGTAGCATAGTATCTCCTGAACCAAAGATTATCCCTATTGATGCAATAATCTTGTGGCTGGATACCCTATCAACAAGGCTGGCTTTGAAGGTAGGCAATGGAGTACTTTTTATGTCCAAAGGGAATCTATTCCAGAGATGAGGTTGTTATTTGTTGCTGCAGATTGCACCAAGTTACTATACATTTCAATGTTTGTCACCGCTGTTCTTTCTTATATCTGTTTGCCTTCTGTACTTCATACTAATGACTTCACATTTCAAGATTTATCTCAAAATATTAAACTTTCTTCGGAAATGAGCCCACATCTCCTCCAGCAAAACATTGTCATTATTCAATGAGCCATATAAAAACTGCTTTAATGTCTAACAGAACTTAATTAATTAATACTGATCTGTGAACCTATGAACAACAACACTAGAGTTATAGCTTTGTGGTTTACAATGCTAACTTGTTCACAGTAACTGTAAACTGTAAGTTGACTAAAAAACTAATCACCTCCCATACAGAACACAGGTACACACACACACACACACACACACACACACACACACACACACACACACACACACACACACACACACACACACACACACACACACACACACACACACACACACACACACACACACACACACACATACACACACACACACGCACTCACACACACACACACTATATTTTGTAGAAGAGGTTAGTTATATTTTTCATTCCTGCAACCCTCCTGCTCTATGGTAGTACTGCCACCATCTAGACCAAGCCAGGCAAATTCCAGTTACTGGCATTTAAAATTAAGTTGACTGAAACTTAAAATCAAGAGCTAACTAGTCTTACTTTTTGTTTCCGAGATAAGAATAGTCATTGACAAGCTTTTGAAATTCTGTTCATAAGATTTGTTAATAAAAAATACAATTCGAGAAGTTAAATATATAGAAAATGAACAACAGTGCACAGAGGGATATAAAATAAATCATTGCAACACACACATTATAAAAATGGTAACTAATGAGCTACATTTCCTAAATAATATCTAATTAAAAAATACTATTCCATGGCTACCACTATTTAAGAAGCTGAAAACACAACTAGTATAAAAAAATAAAGCAAATTCCCAAATACAGAGAAAAAAATCATACTAAGGTAACCAAAAGCAGGCATTTCTTGACCAAATAAAAAAGCTGCCTGACTCCTTCTATATCTTGCCACCCATAATTTTGTATTAGAAGAGGATTAAAGAGCTATTTGTGTCATGTTTGGGTAGATATTGACACAGATACTTAAAGTTTACCTTCCTGGTGGAGAGTTTTAAGTCATTTAAAATTCTCCGAAGATTTACTCTCTCCAGTGATACAAAATACAATCCTCTATTTAAACCTCACTCATGAGTTGTATTTAAGAGCTAAGAAATTATATTATATACCTTAAATGTGTTAAAATCACTTACTGTTGTCAATATTATACATGTGCCTACTCAAAGGGGAAAACAAACAGAAAAAGACTGATCTTATCTGTAGTGTGTTCACATTGTTGAATAGTTAGGCTCTCTGTTTTAGATGCATTCACTTAGATGTGAGGAGTTTTGACAATGATATCCTGTTAGGAAACTAAATAGAATGGGAGTTGCATTTCATTTCACTGCAGGTGTATATCCATGGCTCAGTGACACAGTTTCAGTTATATACCTATTAAAAATAAAGACATGAAAATGGAAGCAATTTTAGTGAGATGCCAGCTGTTGATCGATTCTTTTAGGGACAGGTAAAGATAAACACATTATATGATGGTAAACCTCTGAGCTTCAGGGTTTTAATATTTTTAACTATAGGAATTTAGAGATTAAAACTGGACATTTTTCACTCTTTAGTAAAAGGATCAAGTTTGTACCTAACAGCCATATAGATATTTATGATTTACTTTTGGAATTAAAACTTCTGTACTCAGAAAATTAATCTTTCATTACAGTTATGTGATCAGTCAGGAGCTACTGATTGTTCCAATACCTTACTCAAAAAGAAAAGTATTTGTAATCCCCCACTTAACACTTTAGTGGCTACATTTGAAAAATGTTGTAAAAGAGATTTCTATCATTTAAATAAAGCAAAACATTCATTTCCTTTTAATTTAAACAAAAATGAACAGGAAATTCTAAAGTCTTAGGAATGACCACTCTATCAGAGTGATGAAACCTGATAAAGGTGCGGGAACAATGTTTATGGATAAGATCGACTATATGAGTAAGGTTTTCATTTTGTTACAAGATACTGATAAATATACTATAGTATCTAAGAATGAAATTCACATAGTATATAGAAAGATTGATCTTTTTTTAGAAGACTCATTAACACAAGGGATAATATCATCAGAGATTTACAATTTTCTTTTTATGAAAAATCCATTCATACTAGCTGTGTTTGGGATTCCAAAGGTACATAGGGATGTGTTAAACCCCTCATAGATGAAAAGTAGCAGGACAGGGGTAAATACCTTATCCTTCAGCTTTTTGTAGATCAGACTCTGAAGATTGCCTTCACGTTTATTCATGATATATAGAGAGATTTGTGTAAGATTAAACAAAGTTACTAGAATAACAACTACATTTTTTTAACTATAGATGTAGTGGAGTAGTTGATGTGTATACCACACATAGTAGGTTTAGATTTTTTTCACACAGCACTTTTAAAATTAATTCAATTTGACAACAGTCTAATAAAGTTTCTTTTGGAATTAACAGAACTCATGTTTTATGAATACTTCATTTATTTTGAAGGAGACTGTTTCAGACAGTTACAAGTGGTTGATGTGGGTGTAGTAAGCACCCCTGTAATTTAGTTATGTGTAGTTGGGAGAAAAAGTTCATCTTGGATTCTACTTACACTGAGTGTTGTAGAACATATTTAAGATGCCTTGATGACATGTTTTATCTTTTAGGTTACTTCCCCTGATATAATTCAGGATTTTTTTAACTATATCAATAATATCACAGAATTTTCAACTTTCACCCACCAATATAATACTAATCCTGTCAATTATATGGATGTCAGAATATTAGTATGCATTATTTGAGTTAACTATTTTTTGAAACTTAACTTTTTTCAATGCATATAAGTTGTCATCCCTTTTTGTAAAAGAAACTTCTTTGAATGACAGTTGGTGAGAGCGGCCAAGTTGTGTTCTAGTTTAAATCTTTTTAAAGTGGAATATGGTATATTGTTTAATATGTTTTTAGAAAGAGGTTACCCATGTAATATTTTAAGGAAATAGGAGAAGAAGTGGTAAAGGGATGGAATACAATATATTACCCATTATTTGGATCAGAATGCACAGTAGGAAACAATCTAGTGGAAATCAGTAATCATATCTCTAAATATAACTTTTCTAAATCATTAGTTATTAAATATAATATTGATTTAAAAATTGATTAAGGATATTGTATAGAACATCTGGAACATCTTTAAAAATAATGAAGATGTCTATAGGTCAGTTGGGGAAGTCCCACATTTTGTTTTCAAGACAGGAAAGAATCTTAAAGGGCTGTTTGAAAAAAAACAAAACTGGTAACAAAAAATAAGTCAGTATTAGGAACACATAAGTGTGAAGCATGTAATCATTGCTCCTTCATTTTGGAAAAGGAATCCTTCACTATAGACAATTTAATAGTATAAGGGTATTTCTAGCTAACATCAAATGTGCCACAAAAGGGATAGTTTAAACTGGTAACAAAAAATAAGTCAATATTAGGAACACATAAGTGTGAAGCATGTAATCATTGCTCCTTCATTTTGGAAAAGGAATCCTTCACTATAGACAATTTTAATAGCATAAGGGTATTTCTAGCTAACATCAACTGTGCCACAAAAGGGATAGTTTATATAGCATTATATTCAAGTTGTTCATGCTTCTACATTGGAAGACTGAGAGACCCCTCCAAAAAAGAATATGTGAACATAATTATGACATTTTGAAAAAGAACACTAAGAATTATTTTTAAATACACATTGAATTGTGCCAATTTCACAAAGTTTAATTTTGGTATCCCAGAAGTGGTACCCTTAAACAAATGGGGAGAGGGGCAATGGGAAGAATTGATTGAAAATAAGGAACTATTGTGGCAGTTTACACTAAATGCCTGTTCTTTCAGGCTTTATGAGCATTTATCCATCTTAACTTTTTTAAAACTTAGAGCAGAAAAGTTATAGATAAATAATTTTGATCCTATAGGCACGGTAAGACATGTTACGTGTATTGAATATGCATTCAATATGTATCTTGTATACTTTTAGAGGTTTTACATTCATCTTTGTATGTATAAACATTTTCATTGTTTTTTGTTGTTCTTTTATATTGGTGTAATTGTTGATTCATATTTTGATTTTTGGTGGTGTGATTTTAGTTTTGTTAGATTAATATTTCTTATGGTATATTTATTTAGCTTTCTAATTAGTATTAATTTATAGGTTGTGATTGGCTAATAATCATATGATTTGGATATTTAAATAAATAAATAATAAAAAAAAATATATATATATACACACATATATATATATATACATATATATATATATATATACATATATATATATATATATATATATATATATATATATTAACTTTTTCATGATTCTGGGTTCTTATGAAGTCCAATATTTGTAAAGGATGAAAACACTTAACCCAGTGGTGTTTTGGTTTTGGTTATGTATTAAAACTCTTTGTGCATTGTTATATGAGGTAGTCCTGTGTTTATGACTCCAGTATTTAGCCCTCCTGAGTTTAGACACTATGTGAGCTTATTATTGGAATTTTTTAGTTGGTTCCAGTTTGAGCTGCATGGTCACACACTCTTTGTTTGGATTTTTGGCTTTCTGAAAATGTATTTAAGCTGTAGTTGTTCTATATTTTGCGTTGTTCTGAAGAAGTCAATTAAATGATATATACACTTTATACTTTTCTCTGGTGTATCATTTCTTTGTTTATATTATTAGTGCATTGTTCTGCTAGACACAGGTTAAAGTCTACTTTGTTGTTTACTAAAATTTCTGTATCCCAAACCAGTTACTTCTATATGTAAACTGAAACTGGAATTAAAATTTAAAAATCAGGCTTTTTACTCGTCTTATTGGCCTGCTCAGGATTCTTGAGAATGACAAAGTATGGTTAGACTTATAGGAAAATGCTCAGTTTTACATCATCTTTAGTAAGTTTACTTTGCACAATGTATGAATACATTAATGCTTAAATCCTACTTAAAAACTCTTTATTTACAATGTTTCTTTTCTACTTCCTTAGCACACTGTAACTTAAATGCAAACATTTTGCATATATTTTAGCATTGTATCCTACTAAAGTTTTGTATTAATGAGAAAATGTGCCACTTCAGTAATATAGCAACAACTCTGATCTGACAGCAGTGTGACTTAAATTCTGAGTTGGACTTTACAAGTAAAGATAAAACATTATCTATAACATAGTTTGAAAAGTATTTTAATGCATACAAGCAGTTGGTTAAGTTCAAGAAGAAATTCACTGACTGGAAAAGTTTTCAACAAATTATCTTGGAACTGTCCTAACCAGGACCTGGATTTTAGTGTTATATTCAGTTATTATAGAAACTGCAAAAAAACTTCTAGGGATGTGGAAGAGTAATCAGATGTGAAGACCTGTTTAACTTTAAGCACTTTCATCCTTTATTGTTACAGAACTTTATCAGAATGTGAATAAAACAATTCAAAAGATTTATGGCTAAATACAATACAGTGTAGTGTTAGAGTCAATCAAACAACATAAAAGGGGTTAATAGTCAAATCACTGAGAGACTTAGTGGACCAATCAGGAATAACAGTACAGTATTAAGAACCAATCAAATCATGAATAGGAAAATTACTGGACAAATCAGTGAGAAATTAAAAGCCAATCAAACACACCTGTAGAGTTACATAGCAAACTACCAGTTAACTTTATGAGAACCAGTGAAAGAGTGCGAACGTGTAAAGCCACCAGTCATGGTAAAGACACTTATTACATTATACCTGGTAGGAAGAATGAGGCTAGCTCGAAGTGAAAATAGCACAAAAATCTGTAGAGATTCCAGGGCACTGGTGGAGTGCTATCTGTAGAATTGTAATGCACATTTAATGTTTAAGTTATCATTGAGTCCTGGAGGAGCTTCAGAGTTGAGAAGTAGTTGCCACCCTATTTCACGGACATCAAGGAGGTTGTTAACATCACCTATGAATTCTTTGATACATTCAAGAATTAAAAAGTTGAAGCAGGTTTGGCCCAGGCAGGTCAAGCAGTGTTTTGTCAGTGTGTTCTTTATGTTGTGGCTTCTTTGAGCTTTGCAATGATCTTTTTTTTTTTTTTTTTTGTCTGACTGTCTTCTGTTATACTTGAAGAACTCGATACTGTCTGTTTTAAAAACTCTACATTTTTTAATTTGATTTCTTTGTTTTCAATAACACAGTGTTGTTTTTTTCTTCCCTTCTTTGTTTGTTTCTTCCTTCCTGCCTTCCTTCTTCCCACATTCATTCCATTTTTACACTGGCAATCTGATAAAGTAATTGCTTATTTTTATTTCTTTATTTATTTGCTTTTGTTACATATAGAAAAAAGACATTTCACATACACACACACACACACACACACACACACACACACACACACACACACACACACACACACACACATACACACATACATGGAATACAAATGATTCTCCTTTTATAGACAAATTGAGGTATTTTTAATTACATGTATTGGAGCTTGAAGAATCATTTTTATTTTAACTGCACTATTCCTAGCAGTCTGTTCATTATGGCAGTATTTAAACAAATGGGGTTTTCTGGTACCATTTATCAACCCTTTCAATATTTCAGATTCCTGCAGGTACAGATCTCAGTCTATATTTTTTACCATCTCCTACCTCATACACATATTGTGATATGACTGTTCCAGATCTTCCTTCTCCAGATCTGTGTTGAATTCTTAATTTGAAAGGCCTAATAAACCATCAAGTGACAACGTACCTAAAAGGAAATGCTCGACTATTTACATTCACTAATGAACTACAATAATGTGACTTTCTAAGTAGTATGCATTAAAGCACACTTCTGATGTACCTGCTTTATACATTTCCACATCAAAACTGTATTGCTAGAAAATCAAAAGAAATAATGTGCAGGCATTCTAATCAGTACTTCAAACAGTATGAAAATAAAATCAATTGCTCCATAGCACCATGTGATAATAAAGGTTTATCATCAATAAAATGATAATCAAAATCAAATATCTTAAAATATTGGGTTGGAATGGATAAGCTTTTACCCCTGTTCTTCCATAAACCTGATGGTATCTGAATGTGCCACAGCTGAACTCTTTGCTGTCTTACTTAGCTGACTAATATGCATCAAAACGATATGAAAGAATGGAAAATATTTTTAGTTATAGCAATTACATATGGAGAATATCTACTAAGAAACACTTGAATAGATGTTATACCAGAATAATTTGAATAGTGGTTTATAACTATGTACATACACACATGCAAATGCATACTAATATTTCAAGTATGGGCATTAATGCCCTTCTAGCTTGCCAATATACCAAAACACTTGTTCCCATAATAAGTATCCAGGCTGTTCTTAAAAATATCTGAACTAGTACTTGTTTTAATGTAATTTGGTAGTCTGTTCCATGCATCAGCTACTCTGTCAGAGAACCAATTAGTACACTTCTCATTCCTACAGAATCTCCTACATGGGTTGTCTGATAATTCTCTAGTACTTTTTTTTAACCCCAAGCATTCCCAGAGGTAGTTGTCACTAAATGCTCTATATACCTGAATAAGATTGCCTCTTAGACATCTGTAAGAAACACTGTACAAGTTCAGATATTTTAGTCTTTCATAATAACTTAAATGTTCACATCCATGGATACCCCTAATATATTTCCGTTATACTCTTTCCAGTTTACTCATGCTTCTTTTCTTATAGGGTTTCCATATTGTTATTCCATACTCAAGTTTGGGTCTAATGTAACTAACAAATGATGACTTCATTATTTTTGAGTTCCTAGACTTTATAAATCTTTTTATACAACCTATAGTTCTATAACTGTCATTAACCCATTGGTTGATATCATTAGAAAAACGTATAGCTGAATCTACCCATATACCCAGGTCCTTAAGTGAGTCTACAGTTTCAATCACTGTGTGCTGTATTAAATACTCACCTTTCAATTTATGCCTAGCAAATCTTATATGCTTACTTTTTGATGTATCTTTAAGCATATTATTCTCCTGTGCCTAAATGGTCAATTTAGTCAAGTTGTTTTGCAGACATGCCTTATCTGTAACACATGTAATCAGTTTATCAAATTTCAAATCATTTTCATATAGACTGTAGAACACCTCAGATGAAAAAGTTAGGTCTGAAAGATACAATCTAAATAAGTAAGGGCCTAGGACAGAGCCCTGTGGGACACCCTGACTGTAACCAAGGATTTGCCTGCCCAGTTGCTGTATGATACTTGCCATGTCCTATTTGTAAGCCATGCAGCTATCCATCTTATTAAGAGTACATCGATACCTAGTTGTACTAACTTATTTTTCAGTGTTGTGTGTATGACCCTGTCAAATGCTGAAGTTAAATCTATATAAATTACATCACAGCACAATTTTTCATCCATAGCTATTATATTGTTATAGAACATCATGTTACAGGTGGTAATAGATCTGTTTTCAAAATATGCATGCTGATATATGGTTTTAAGTCCCAACATATCCAGTCCTGACAATGACTTATCCAATATTACCTTCTCCATTATTTTTCCACAACATGACAGTAGACTTAAGGGTCTATATGACTCTGGGTTTGTCCTATTCCCCTTGCCATTAAAAACAGGTTTAATAAGCGCATGTCTCCAATTTTCAGGAATCCCCCCATATTTATATCACCTACTGAATAACAGATGTAATGGTACTGTAAGTTCTTGCTGAAGTGCTCTCAGGTCATTGTTACTAATTCCGTCTCCTCCCTGTGCTTTGTTTGGATCCAGTTTGCACAGTTCTTTTTCAATATAATATAATTTGATTCCAGTATCTGGGCTTACCTGGATGTCACTAGGACAACTTACCACTCCTTTTGAGGAGCCAAACTGTTTTGCATAAGATTTTGTAAATATATCTATAATCTGTTGTGTTTGAGAATACATTTTAGAATCTGCACACAGTTTATCAATTTGTGTGTCTTTACTCCTTCCATATCTTATGTATCTATAAATAGGTTTCCTGTTAGCTCAATATCTTTATATAATTTTTCTTCAAATTTTTCTTGATCTTGTCTCACACTATGCTTAATCTGTTTGTCCAGCATATTTATTTCATTTTTCAAAGTTGTAATTTGACCTCTCTTCCATTTCTTATATTTTTTGTCTCTCACCTTAATCAAATATCTTGTTCTTATGGAAATATATCTGCCTGATGTTGTATGCCTAGATCCTGATGTTAAACATTTTTTTGCACTCAAACTATTTCTCTTTAAAAACTTTCCACATTCCTTCTGCAGTTTTTCCACTGAACACTTCACTCCAGTTAGTTTTACATAGTGACTGTTTTGCTTCCATATAATCTGTACTTAACCTTCTATGTAATGGCTTAGATTTCAGTTTGGCAGAATTATCTAGCAATAAATTAACCTTTATAACCCTATGATCACTGTTCATCAATGGTAGTAAAACCTGACTTGAAGTTACAGTAATTTCTTTGGGAACACAAACAATGTCTAGTATGTTCCATCTCCTGGTAGTTTTTTATACAATCTGAAGCAATTGTTGTTCCTGAATATACTCTATGAATAATTTCCTTATTAATGTTGCACAATCAATATTATTCCAGTCTGTATCTGGTAAATTTAAGTCCCCAGCTAATATTATTCTTCCTTCCTTTGTCATGCAAGAAATGTATGAATTCCTCTAGTTCATCTGCACTTGACTTTGGTGGTCTATACACTCCAACAATTGTTATATGTTCTAGTGTTGTCTTTATTGTCACAGTTACACAGTCTATAGTGTTGGTGTTATCATTGAACATGTAATAATCACAGGTTTCATAGCTATCTTTAATCTCTATCATAACACGTCTACCTGATTTTTACTAGAATGTCTGTTATAGTAAAAACATTTATACCCTGACAGACATTGTTCTTTAACCATGTTTCAAAAACAATAACAACATCGATCTTGTGGGAACGTAGTTTTTCCAATAAAAAACTTTATTATTAATGCTTCTAGCATTAACAACCATCAGAGAGGCTTCACATGTTGCTATCTGTGGGCTGTTAAATTTTCAACATGGCAAAAGTCCTGCCTAGTGTTTGTCAAATATTGCAAAATGTCTGCTGCAAAAATTCTCTTCCCTGATCTAGGCAAATACACACCATCTTGTCTGAACACGTATGCCCAAAACAAGGCTTGGATGCTCTACATATTTCCATTTTTTAAACAGGACATTGTTTCCGTGTAGGTATTTACCCCAAAAATCGTTTCATTCACAGTGACCTGATTTTAAAACAGGACATTGTTTCCACGTAGGTATTTACCCCAAATATCTTTTCATTCACAGTGACCTGACTATCCTTTCTATAGGTGATTTGTGAAAAATATGTCCTAACACCAGTACAAGCAAAATTATCTAAGAGGGCTGTCATTTCTCTACTAAAAGTCAGAGAATCCTTGTGGATGACATTATTTGTACCAATATGAATAAAAAGAGAGCCATACTTCCTTACAGTAAGGCATTCCAAGGCTTCTCTCACATCTTCTATTTTTGCTCCTGGCAAGCATAGCACCATTCGATGTTCATTATCATCTCTGCAGATATACGTATCTGTTCTTTTAATAATTGAATCTCCAATTACAAGAATATCTTTGCTGACCAGCTCTGAAGAATCTTCAACTTCTAATACAGTAATATCTGCTCTATCAGTTGTTACAAAGTTTAGAGCTTCATCACTATTAGTGTTATTAATCATACTGTTTTCATTGTGTATTAAATTCTCATCCAGCCGAAAGTGGCCTGCAGACCACCTCTCCAACCAAACTAATAAAGGAAATACATAAATTAAAAATAAATAGACTAACAAATAAATAAAAGCTAACACTGACTAGTGCATTCATTGACACGTTATACAAATTTTAATTTAATAATAACATTGATAGAATCCATAATACAAGGTTTTATAGTGAGGGATTATACACCATTAAAGGGCATTAATAAACATCAACTAGTTCTGGTACAGAGAATAGGACTGAAGGGTAGAGGAAGACTGTCATTGTGTAACTTAGGTTAACCAAATATAAAGGAATGGTAGCAGAATCTAGTTAACCACTATTTCTGTGACAAGACAACATGAACAGTGACAATCAAATGGCAACCAGTTAATAAATATTTTGAACTTGGACATTCCAAAAAAATCATGTTTTACATATATCATTATCTAACAAATGTGTTATACCATTGATGTAAAAGAATGGCCCCTTCCTTTTCTCTTTGAATGGTTTACATGGATTTAGTGTCACCAGCTTCTCATTTTTAACTGATGAGCAATTATAAAAACTTTTGTTACATAATTCACACATAACAGTCCTGATTTCTGATTAATACACAACTTCAAAATCCAAAATGACAGGAACAGAAGCAAACATAGAAATATTGTATCTTTTAAACCAGTCAGATTGTCTGATTTCATTAAGAAATACCATCTGCAAATTTAGATGTTTGGTAAAGCACCTCAGTCATAAAGAACATTGTATAAACTAACTTGAATGGCAGGTTCAAAAGACAACCTTCTAGCTAGCAATTGCAGTTTCATCACTGACATCACTTTCTACACAGATATGAAAGGTGGGAACAACAGAAGAAGACCGATATGTTACCACCTCTATTTATTTCCTTCTGTGCCCAGTGGAAAGGTTCCCCTGTTAAAGGTCACTGTCAATTCACATTTCTGATTTTTGTTTCCATAATAACCTCATTTGCACTATACTATACTTTTTGCTTCACTTAACAGGGGGGATATTCTGGATTTTCATGATAATCTCAATGAAGAGGGTTTAAAAAACTGTGAGATGTCCCGAATTCTGTTATTAGAACTGCACACACTTCTGGCATCACCTGTGGTCTCACTGAGTCCCTATTGGCACTCCACTGGTACAAGCCTCCATTTTATATACTAGAATGTAACCCAGCAAGGGGTACAGAATCATTTTATATACTAGAATGTAACCCAGCAAGTGGTATAGAATCATTTTATATACTAGAACCTAACCCAGCAAAGGGTATAGAATCATTTTATATACTAGAACGTAACCCAGCAAGGGTGGATCTGAAATGTGAGAAATGTTACTCCAAGTTTCCAAACAATCATTAAGTCAATAAAAAAACTTTGACTACAAGCATAATTTTCCTTATTAAGCTGCAATGTTGTTTTTTCTGCTACAACTGACCTATTCTCCTAAATCTCAGAGGCAGTTAATAATTATTGTGCTAAAACTGATAAACCAGAAGTTGAGCAGAGTCTTTCACTTCACTAGCAAGCTTTATTTGTTTTCAGTGTAACATTATATTCTATTTTTAGAATGATTCATTAATAGTATGCTGACTTATGCTTTACTTTTTCACATTCTCAAATTAATATAGGTCTGCTAATTAGATCAGAAGGCATCTTTAACACATGAAGTTAATCTCCACCATTACAAAGCAACGTCAATCTATTTTCCTCTATGCAGAAGAAGGTTTACTAGTGGATAACAGTGATTAACTGTCTAATTAAGTTAGTCTCCATTTTAAGAATACCATTTAAACACTAATTATTTAATTTTGTATAAGTTGATGAATTTGGCATTCAAATGGTGATTTCTGATTTGTCAATATTTTAGGGTGCACCTTTTATCATCTATATCACATATAGCTTTTTAACATGATGAATATTTGAAACAATACCATAAACCTTTGTTTTGATATTTTGCTTTTAGCAGGCAGGATACATTAAGCCATACATAACTTAGTATGTACATATTTTTGCTTGTTTTACTATTCAACATATACTTATCTAGCTCTGTGTAGGTTCACCTTTTATGCCAAGGAATCATTATCGCTAGCCTCCATCCTTCCACTGCTACACTGGTAGGGCTGGCAATATGAAGCCCTTCTCTATGCTCTCTGGGGGGTCTACCTGTGTCGTTCCCTCTAAGCCATGGTGACATTTATACTCTCTGGAATCCATATGAATTATTTCCTATTGTTGCTTCATTTCTAAACCTAGCTGTCCCTCTTCACGGTTTATGTATTAATGATGGTGTGTGTGGGTGTTCCCATGCATTTGTATTTAAAATTTTAAGCGACTTTAGTAAAATATATATTAAGGTTTATAAGGTGTACATACCATGAAAATTATAAACATATGAAAATTGCTAAACTTTATGAACCACTGAAAGTAAATCAAGACCGATGAATTTTAAGTATCATAAGTTATACGCAAACAGACGTTAGTATTATATAATGAACTTAGCAATAGGAAGGTCTTTTAAATGCCATAGTTTGCTTCATTGCCGTTAAACACCCCCTTTGCATGCCCTTACCAAGTTTGTTTATCATGTCAAGATGCCTTCAGTGAAGAATTTCAAAATCTTGCTTTCCAGAAGTAAATGACGAAAAATCAGAAGAAAAAAATATATAATTGACAAGTCCTGATTAACTAGTGTTGTAATAGTTATTTCACACAGCTCTTTGCAGAGTTAACTTAACATCAAATGCGGCATGTTCAGTTATTGTCACAACAGCAGAAGAATTTATAAATATTACAATTACAAATAACCACACACAAATATTGTACATATAGTTTAACTGGTGCTGTAATAATGATAATATATAATATAAAATGATAATAAATAATGCTACTGCCCATGGTATGGTACACATGGCGAAGCCCTGACAAAGACTCCAATAACCTTCATTTGAGCATCAGCTTGAGCACTGGAATAGCCTGGAAGAGAGGGAACTCAGTAGCCAGACTCAGCTCACGTATCCTGAGGGGAGGGATCAGTGATGATCACCAAGTAAGGGGAGACTTGTAAGTCACCACAGTGGTTAGGACTGCAGATCTGTGCTTAGTGCTTCCAAGCTAGTGACAGTGGCTCTCGTCCCAAGGGGGTGGTAACATGCATATATATGGGAAGAGCAATAAAGGCCCCACAGTGATGCAAGTTCTCATCTCAACTATCAGGGGCAGAGTTAGGGCTTAACTAGAAACACCCCCATTACTGGGGTGCTGGTAAGGGCAAAAAAAAAAAAAGAAAAGAAAAGAAAAAGAGATATGGCCATGTAGAAAAGGAGCCATTACAAGTTAGAATAGGGATATGAAAAATTCTATATCTATGTTATGATATGATAAAGAAGTTTAGGTAGAAACAGACTTCATGACTTTGAAAAGTAGATTCAGAAAGTCTTCATGTGAGACACATCAAGATTTGAGAGGATGTCACTTAATCTACAGAGTAACTGTGGCAAGGGAAATACAAACCAAAAAAGAAACTACATAAGAGAGTTAAGTTGAGCAGATCGTATTAAAAAGCATGCAGAACTGCATGAAGAAACCATCTTCATGTGAGCAGTAGGCTAAAGCCCTGACTGTGATCCAGATTGTCCATGCTTGATTAGTTGTTCATTTGTTAGAGGAGATGGCTGTGAAGATAGAGGAATCATGAGCTTGAGCCTGCTCATCCAGCTCTGATTGAAGGACTGGGAGAGCATCCTGGGCCTGTAAATTCTGCATAGAATAACCAGTGAGGACCAGAGACCACCAGTGGTGCTAGCCTTTCCAGAGTGTGTGACCACTAATGTGATATCTTTTATGAAAGTGGGATACCTGTCATTTGCTTATACCCATCATATACTGCTATTTGAGGTTGTCATAGGAATATAGCAAGGGAACAACTAGGACTGTAAAGGAAAAAGCCTTGATTCCTGACAAGGGATGATGGCACAACTCCTGCCACTTGACCATCACCATAGGGAGGAACGTGCATGTCAGAGGATTTCTCCCCCAGAGAATCAGTAGGCATAGAGGGCAAATCAAGAGGGATCCCTGTTGTTCAAGTGGAGCTCAAGTGTCATAACATTTGCAAGAAGAAGAAGCAGATTCATTGCTTAATACCATAGTTACCAATGACAAAATAACAAGTAAAAGAATTTCCAAGATATACTGTTGGTCACTTACAAATATGTAATTATTGAAAGAACTTGCAATGACAGGCTGGACTGGTCATAAATCATAATTAAGGAAAGAATTTCAGCTTTATTTATATTTTGAATAAAAATAAAACTGAAGGCACCCACTAGAGTAAATGCCTCTCCGCAGACAACTAAAAAGTATAAAACAAAAATAGCGGCAAACGAGCGGCAGAGGCAACCATGTAGAGCACAAATAGCCAGTCTTACAAAAAGCAACAATCTTTTATTGGTGTGCACAGGTAAGCACTTTCACATACTGCTTTATCAAACCAAGAAACACCTGATCCACATATCCAGGTCTTAAATAGTCATCATAGTTATGTGACTTAACTCACACAAAACACTATCAATTATACTAGCATGCAAACTTAAAGGACAACTAAATATCATACAATAATAAAAATAAAAACATATATAAATGTGTACTCACAAATAAAAAAACATGTAAGTGTCATCTCATTGAAGAATATATGCATATATGCTTAATCCAAACACAAATAACTAATATATAAAAAACGGATAACACTTAGATTAAAAATGCAAACTAAAAAACATATAATATAAAAATCAACTAAACATGAAAAACCTCTGCTGGTGTTCACAATAATAGGAGAAACAGCCATAAATGATTAGGGACACTATTTTCATCCTACAACTAACTTTCTCGACCTAAGAACTGGTTTAAGGGAGGCCCTTTCATTAAGACCCCTACCACTATCAGCCATCAGCCTCATAATCCAGCCCATCTCCTTCTTCTCTGCACCATTCCTTATGTTCTCCTCCCTGATGATGGGTTTAACAAGGTCAATGTCCAACAAATGGAAGACATGTTCTTGACCCATAACCATAACATGTTTTGCCAAAGCATTATTAACATGTCCTATCCTAATGGCATACAGATGTTCCCGAATTCTATTATAGAATACCCTGTTGGTCTTACCAACATAGAACAAGGAACATATCTGACAAACAGCCAAGCAGACAACATTTTGGGAACCACAGTCCGCAGCTATCTTAAATATATATTCCTATGATTCAGGATACCAACATGAGTTGTTCGCCTTTAAGGATAGGTTGACTGAGCGGGGTTACAATCAAGGAGAGATAGAGAAAGGTCTTTCAGACCTGGACTCGATTAGGGAAGGGAGGGCTGCACCTTATTTCTCTAACCATGTGGTACCTACAAGTGATGTAAGAAGTACACCCTTAGGTGTCAGAATCCCCATGCTTTATACCACTGACAATGGAGTTATCTTTGACATCCTTAGTAAACACTGGAAGATTCTCACTACTGATAATGACATTAGAAGCATAGTTGGAGATAGGCCAATGTTTAGATTCAGGAATAAACCTAACCTGAAAAGAATTCTTTGTCATCCTGTGAATGAGTACAAAATGAATGAGTGCCCTGGAACTAGACCCTGTGGACACTGTAACTTTTGTGGCTTTATTAACATTAGTGACCGGTTCATCCATCCGGATTTAGGACAGAAATATATATTCATAGCTCTCAACCTTCTATCGCCAAAATGAGGAACACTCGCCTTCATAATGTGGAACAAATGGGCAAAATGTCTTACTAACAACTTCAACTAGGAATGTCATAGGATGGTTAAAATATGCTGGTTTTACTTATAAAGAAGATCCTTTAATGAATTAATATGATTAATTTCAATTTACCATGGATTTCACTTACAAAAATTCCTAACACTGAATGTGTGAAAGACTCTTTCAATGTGGAACTTTGAGGAATTTTAAGGAACATGAACCTTTTAAGACCCCAAATCAGGTACATTCCTTGTAATGAGGTACATTTAAGAGGTATGACTATGATGACTATTTAAGACCTGGATATGTGGATCAAGTGTTTTTTGGTTTAATGAAGCAGTATGTGAAAGCGCTTACCTGTGCACACCAATAAAGGATTGTTGCTTTTTGTAAGACTGGCTCTTTGTGCTCTACATGGTTGCCTCTGCCGCTCGTTTGCCGCTATTTTTGTTTTATACTTTATTTTTATTTTAATGAAAATAGATTATGACTACAGGTCAATGTTTAAAGCTAACACAATGAAAGTTGTAAATCAGATAAGTAGATAATTTCATTAGAGAATACATGAATCACCTTTGAGAAAAGCAAAGAGAAATGGAAAAGTAACAAATAATTCATTAACACAAATCAAGGTTCAAATATAGCAAGTTGTACAGAGTTGTACCATTTGTAGTGCATACCATAACCACAGCCCATGGGAAGAGAAGCTAGCATACACAATGCTAAGTCATAAATTGGGCAGAGTGGATACTGATTTATGTCAGCTAAACGTAATGTATCTCATATGCACGCATTTATATTTTTAGTCCCTAGACTATTCAGACTGACAGATACAACAAATGCATGTGCAGGTGGTGAATTTAAGTGTATATTCTCAAAACAGAGGATGCCCCAAGTAATCATATCTGACAGTGGTCCAAAACCAAAGTCAGAAATTCAAAACATCTGTGCTTGTATTGAGATTCAGACATATACCATCCAGTCTATTTGAGTTGACTGAGCAGGTACAAATGGAGGGAATTATCAGGGCATTAAAATGCATGAGAAAGAACTGAGGCAAAGTTATAAGGATAATCATATCATAATTTTATAATATAGAAATTATGCATTTCAAGGACTCATTCCTCTCACTAGTTTAACTGTTAATAGGCAGAAGATTAAAAAGCAAATCATATGTTTTAGGTACATTACTGATGCCATGATATCAATATAAAGTGAATGAAATCCTGGAACAAATTTATGCAAAAGATAATAATGTTATGATGAAGACTGCACAAGATTCTTAGATTTACAGGCCAGAAATATGTAAGAATTCAAAAACCATGGGAAAATTTGCAACCTGAATCTATCACAGTTAGTCAAGCATTTCAACAAAATCCTATGCTATTCATGGGGATGAAGCAAAGCTGCACAGAAGAAACTGCAGACATTTATATTTAACAAACATGTCAAGTTTGAATATCCATGTAGAAAAGTAATCAAAATTCTTACAGAAAATAATGTTGCAAGAAAGCAGAGATTATAAAAAATGTGATGTTCAAGAGCTGTAGAGGATGACTCCTAAAGGACTATCTTCAGAAAAGCTATACAACAGCAAGAACTGTCCCAAAATCAATATAGGATGTCCAGACTGGATAATCCTCTTAAATATTCTAGAGCTGAAAGACCCCTGAAGAAACCAGGAAGAAATCTAGAAATCTAGTCTTATAATATTCCCCCTTACTCCCCCTCTGTAGCTCTGAGAAACTTCTGGAAACATATACACTTAAACTTAACATAGGCAATCTCTTTTACAAATCTTCTATTACTAAAACCTGGAATAGTTTACGCTTTAACTGATGAAACATCACTTAACCAACAAGCTTCAAAAAAGAATTAAAACTATTCTTACAAATCAACTGGATCTGCCCATGCCATGATCCTACCTAAACATTTTGTTTTTACTATATAACTATTCTTTTTTTAGTCAAATTTATCTAACCATTAAAACCCCTGTCTGGTAATTGTGTAATCTATATAGCTCTATTTTTTATTGCCTTTTCTGAGACATGTACCTCCAAAATGTTAATCACCCAATTTTATAAGGTTTACACTCTGTCACACATATGCTGTATTTAGCGTTTGTTCACTGTTTCTTGTTATTATTTTTCTTATATTGTATTTATTTGCTGTTTAAGCCTATTATTGCTTCTTCTTCTTTCGGCTTTTCCCGGTTGGGGTCGCCACAGCGGTTCGTTGGAGCTTTTCTCCTCGGCTCTCCACTGAAAATGGGCTATAACTGCTCAGATGGACTAGCCTGGTTAAGAAATGTGAAATAAATAAAGAAAGAAAGCTCAGTAAGATATCATGATATTAAAAACTGAAATCTTACATTAGTCTTTTGAGTAGTTAAAATGTGTTGTTTTGATGTAAAAAGCTCATGACAAACTTGATATATTGTTCGAGTTAATTTGAAATTATCACTATATATCATGATGCATGCAAAGTCATAGACTGTATATATTTTAGCTAAAAGAGGGTTCATATAAGGTCTATACCTACAAATGCTAATGAGATGGATACAGAAATAAAAGGCTATTTGCTACATTTTCTTCTAGGTTGTTCAGCCTGATTAGAGATCTCATGGAGGTTAGGCACCAAACGTAGTATGTCTGAGTTGTTGACTCATTGTCCTGAGAAATTCATAGACATCGCAGTCCTGTAAGCCATGTTATGAATGACTATGGTATTTGGGGATTAATAAACAATAACGTATATATAATACTAGTTCATAATCCTGTCATAGCCAGTATTCTACAATAATTTTGGCTACAACTTCATTGAAATTTGGTGTAATATAATCTACTGTTGATTTTTAGAAACGTATTATACAGTATAAGTACTGTAGCTGTCAGGGTCTGAATTTTATGGACTTACTTCTCATTCTGCCATTTGCCATTTTTGGTGGACTTTGAATCAGGTGGAATGCAAAAATATCACTCTTTTCCAGGTTGACCTTTACATGGGGTTTAAAGAAGTGGCTAACTTTTTGTTGGATTGTGAAATATTTTATCAGACCATTTGGTTGTTGCTTCAGTATAGCACTTTGAACACATTCTATATAGATCATTTACAGAGCTTTCAGAGGAAGCAGTGCATAACCTTTCCTTCAGGTGCTGTTTGAAGACTGTATAAAATGTGTTTTTCTCTCAAACTTGCTATGGTGTGGTCTCTGGCTGCTTTTAGTACATGGTGTGGGATTGCTACAGTGATGACTGAGACTGGCATCTATTTCTAGGCTGCATGCAAGCGGTGTTCAGGGAGCATGACAATATGTGAAAAAACATGAAAAATGCTCTGCCTCAAAAGTACGGCTTATTAAAAATGCACAAAAATGTACATCACATTAACTGACCATTGTGAAGGAAATAAGGTGCATTCAGAGCAGTAAGGAAAGATAAATTGAGATCAATGTGACAGAGCCCAGACCAAATTTCCATTACACTGTATGCAGCCTGGAGGCACTTTGAGATGGGTTAAAATGTACACTGACTTACTGTAACCCTTGAAAGTGCTACAACTAGAGCAACAACCAAATGATCTGACAAAAGTCAAGCTGTTGCCAATCTGTCTGATTTCTAGCAAAGCAGCTATGCAGATGGCTTCATTAATATGGTAATTCTGTCCCTTACAAACACACTTGGCTGACTCAGTACATATTACAAGAAAGTATGCAGAATGACATTTGAAAATGGCATTATTTAACTGCAAAAATTGTTGCGTTGAGTCCAGAAAGGGCAAGATGTACTGCATGGCTCTACTGCTAACTCCAGATACTATTTATTATTTTTACAGTAAAATGCAAAATAAAATATGTTTCTGAAGAAACAACAGTCCTGTCTAATCATTTCATAAAAGTGTTAAATTGCTATTATCTTAGTTAGCCACATGTATAGTTTTTGTTTTGCTCTCGTTCAGCTGAAAAGGATGTATTCCAGATAAAATTCATGATATTAGTATATAGACAATTTCCAGTATGATGTTAACTCATTCAAGCATATAGCATCTTTTTTCTATACTTCCAGTTAACACCCATAGATCTGGACCTTTTGTAGGTTTGACTTCTTCTACTAAATGACTTACTAACTAATAATAGGCAGCACTCGAAAGGGCCAGCAGTAGGCAAAAAAATTAGACTAAGATTGTTAGTCTAGAAAATCTTGCAGTATAGAAATGAATCATTGTTTTCCACGTATTAATTATATTTTAGTTTATCTTTTCATAACTGAGAGATCTACTTGCTATTGAGAATTTCTGTGGTGGGAGACAGAAAAATTAATTTTCAATGTCCACTTACATCGCACTGTACTAACTATACTGCTAGTTATTTGTTAGAAATTTCTGAAAATAAGTATGATTTCTACATGTAGTCTGGGAGACTGAAGAAACATGGGGAATCACATCCTCTAATGATGGGGTGGGGTTGCCAGTATATGAACACCATTATCATGCACTCTGCTGGTTACCCATCTTGACTGCTGTTATTATAGTACAGCATAAAGGGTGTGATACAATCTTCACTGTGTCATTTATTTTCAGATACTGGCAAAGGCACTCACCTCCCCCATAGTGCATTTTTTAGGCAATGTCAAAACAACAAAATTTCTGAAGTAAAAAAATTCACTCAAGACAAACTCAAGGTTATGCTACTTAATGCTAGGAGCCTAAACAGCAAACTGCACTCCCTGGAAGCACTCCTCTCCTTGGAAGATGCTTACATCTGTGCAATCACTGACACATGGTGCAAGGCCGCAGAGAGCACCCTGGCCATGCAAGACTACAATGCCTTCCACATTATCAGACCCCAAACAAGCGTGAAAGAACCAAAGATGAAGGTGTATCCATTTTCATTAAAGCTAAATACACTTTGAGACTGGTAAAAAAGTATGACTCTTTTGAGCTACTCCTGGTCCAATTAACTATAGGTAAAACACCATATCACATCATTGCTAGCTACAAATCTCCCACCATGAACCAAAAGAAGCACACCACTTACCTGGACTTTCTAGAGCCACTCACTATGCAACCAAACATTTTCAACATGGGTGATTTCAACTATTATTCCATCAATTGGGAAACGTACATGAGCACAGACATACTTGTCCTAAAGTCCTTGGACTTTGTCAATACAAATGCCTTGGAACAACTAGTCTGCACCCCCACAAGAGACTCAAATGTCTAAGACTTAGTACTCACCATCATGGGGGTCACTGCACTACTCCCTGTGTCTTGCCCTCTCTAGTAAGGTCAAGCCATAAATCTGTCCCATTCAAAGTAACAATTATACTTGACACCCCCACAGGAGAAAAAACTGAAAAACTTCTCCAAAGCAAACTACAGCCTATTAGGCGATGGCATAAAATTTTCAAACCCCCTGCTAACACAGCCAACAATGACTCATACACAGAGGAGTACACAAATGCCCTATATAACCACCTAAGCAACTGTATAGACTCAGCTGTATCTGACTGGATCAAAACCAGTTCCTTCAGAAAAAACAGGCCACCCTGGTGGACCTCCAGTATAAATAAGTTATACAACAAATGGAAGAAACTGACATCTAAGAACAAGTGGGAACTTACTCAGTAGAAAAATGATACCCTTTACAGCTTGAACAAGCAAATCAGTTATCTTGTAAGGTCCTCTGAAGCTAGTTATAAAGCTAAATTAGCATCCCTAGCTAAGGATAATCATAGGGCATTCTTTAGCTATGTCTGAAATCAAAAAGGGAATGCCCAACTATGTGCCAAACTTGTAGTGAATGTTATCTCTCATATGAACCTGAGGAAATTACCAACCTGCTAGCTGACAGATTTGGTGCAAACTTCACCCTCCCGTCCCCAGCAGTCATACACCAAAGTATACAGGACACCAATCCTCTACCTAGTATCTCCAAAGAGCAGGTCATACTGTGCTCTCCAAGTCCAAAAACACAGCTTCTATGGGACCAGATAACATCTCAGGCTGCTTACTAAACAGTATAAAACAAGACCTGGGAGAACCACTTGGCACTCTGTGTAAACTCAGCTAGAGCACTGACTTTGTTCCAGTAGAGTGGAGAACAGCAACAGTAATCCCTTTGCACAAATGGGGTCCATCAACTGACCCTGGGAATTATAGACCCATAAGCTTAGTCTGCCTTATCTGCAAGGCCATGGAACGAATCATCATGCACCTTATCAATAAGGACATAGGTGACCTTCAAATTCATGACCCGACCCAGTTTGGCTTCTTTAAAGGAATATCATGGTTATCTAATCTGGTGGACTTCTTTCAGAATTTTATCTAAGCCTTAGATGAAGGCAAAACAGTACATACCTTCTATCTTGACTTAGCCAAGGCTTTGACACAATCGCCCACTCAGGGATCATTGAGAAATGCTCCCTGCTGGGGATTAACACACACTTCACTAGATGGGTAGCCAACTAGCTCACTGACAGAATACATACTATCAAAGTTGAAGATTCCACCTCTACCAGTACACCAGTTACCAGTCACATACCACAAGGAACTGTGCTGGGTCCTTTTCTGTTTGGAATCTATTTCTCTGAAGTCCATGTGAAAGTAGATGGCCTGTGACTTACCAGGTTTGTTGATGATTGCAAAATGCGCCCAATCACTGAGTCTTCAAATGATGTCAACATATTACAAAAGGGGGTAATACAGAGAAATGATTGGTGCCAAAGCCACCGACTAAAGCTAAAGCCCAGAAATTGCATTATTATTCCCTTTAGTCCCTGGAAATTACAATATTGACAGCACCTCCTAAGTTCAAACCCAGTGGTGTGATATTTGGGAACACAGGTTAATAACAATCTAAACTTTGATCACCATGTGTCCACAGTGACAAGGAAAGCCTCCTACATTGCACATGTCATAAGTAGGGGCATCACAACCAAGACTAAGGATGTAAGCTCCCTTTTGCATGTACCTCACCAGACAACTCCAGCAGCTGGACAGACCACAGATTTTTCTTCCCAAGAAAATTCAGGGCCTGCAAAACATGACTTACATAGAAAGACTGAAAGCCCTGTCACTGTACTCTGTATCCTACAGCCTATATTGAGAGGCAACTTGTTCCTGGCCTACAGAATAGTCCCTAATCCTGCTCTAATGGAAATGCTGCACATCTGCAACTCAAATAGAACAAGTTCCTCACTCCTGGATCTCAGCCTAGTCAGTGACATTAACAGAACATGCTGGACAGGCAGATATATCTCCCAGAGATTGCCAGAACAAACTCCCAATTCACATGAAGCAGAGCTTTTCAATGACCCACGCTTAACCTAGGCAATTGGATGGGAGACTGTAAATTCATCCCAGGGTGGCACCTATGCCCCTCATGGGCAGGGGCAGTTAGTGCTGATTATAGACTCACTCTGTGAATAATGACCATCTAATCAAGGTCAATTAGGCAGCAGCTATAACATGGCTAGGCTTGTAAAGATCCTAGGTTCATTAACCTAGTAAACTCCTGTTAACCTATATACCTATGTCATGATTGAATTCATCCCTTGAAATGGATGGAGTTGAACTTTGGCACCTTGTTGGGCTACAGTGAGATATCTGATGGGTTCAGCCTGATGACGTTCTCTTCTTATGACCAGGGTGTAATCATTGTGCTAGGATGTGACACCAGTGGTGCATATACAGTGGCTCTGTGACTTCTGATGTGAGACACTCCATGCTTGTCCACCACCTGTTTGGACCCACTCATGACCACAAATCCCAGGGCCAGCACAGGCAGACAGGATGAAAAGATAAAATGTGTTATATAGATGTACCTATGGAGACATTCACTGCCAGTGCTATTATCTCAGTGTGCCGATTCTCTAAGTCACTACAATTCAGTCATGTCATTGTGTATGCAATGGAGAACATGCACCAGCACCACAGTGGTGTGCACATCAGCAGTTTAGACTGTGATTGTAGAAATGCAGATTTATTTGGTTTATTCTGACTGCTGCATGTATATAAGGGACAGTATGGAAATTACGGAAGTATCAGACTCCACTGCATGTCACACCTATGCCCACATCAGATGCCGTGCATAAAATCACATGCTACATTTTATGGTGGGCCATGAGCCCACATATGACTGTCATTAATGGATGATACATTCAGCAATGACCTTCACAGGAGCCTGTGCACCTTAAGATAGGGAGTGTTCCCTCCCACTGGAGTGACAGATACTGTACCACTGTGTCATCAGATCATGACACACGGAAGTTGCCATTATCATCAGTTTACAGTAACCCTGTTGACATCAGTCTCCATTGTTCTGCTGTGCCGGACCCTCTACTAGTGGAACCTGTTAAAGCTGAAAAATATGACACCAGTGTGAGCCCATAGACGTGTAATTCTGCTATCCCCATGTGGCATGCATAGTGGGCTTAATGGAAACCAGTACTTTGGAACACATACATTGTTTGTAGTGCATTGTACTTACAGGCTATAGATGTCTAGAGGACAGAGGTGCAGGTCACCAACAGTCACAGATTATGCATTTCATGCATACATATGTGTCATGCTATGAAATAATATTCAGTATTCAACCTGTATTTTGCCTATCGATACAGGGGTAGTAGGAGCCAGGCTTGCACCGATATCTAAGCCATCTCCAGGTATGAAAGGATGGGCCTCCTGCCCAAAGAGCAATAACAAAAGTTCCTTGATCTCTGTCACCTGCTTCAGTGTTGGTGGCCTGCTCCCTGGGGTGACATTGTTCACCACACTGCTCTGAGCATTCTGCTTTGAACTGGAGATAACACCTAAAATTCTCTTATGCACTTGTGGGGGCAATATGTCCTTCCAACATAACGCTCAACCTCTCAGCACAAGAAATCTGAACAAAGCCTACAATAACGGTGGACAAAGGCCCAAAAATAGGAATAGATTTTACATATTGCTGTTATAAATGTAGAAAATTGCTAGAATAACAGGCACTGTATTAGCATGCATTTTTCTGAAAGATATGAAGTTGGAGACTTGAGTGTTTGTCATTAATAATTTCAGTCCTTGGTGATTTGCCAGAAATCATTTTATAAGGAGCAGACTAAAAATATGAGGTAATAATCTGGGCATTCTGTGAAAATCTGGACAGTTGAGAGGCATGCTTCGATGGCATTCTCATGCCATGCCCTTTCAGATATGGATCCTGACCTGCTGAATTGCACCACATTTGGTCAGTAAGTGTATGCCATGGATGTGGTGGCCTGCAGTAGTACATTATCTTCTGACTCTGAACTTATGGTATTTTCTCCCAAAGGTAGTCTTACCTTGCAGACAAGGCCTTATAATTTAGTGGGTGTATGAGCTCATGTCAGGTATAACATGCATATCTACTGCCCATTGTCTCCCCCCACTGTATCAACCAGGATGTCACCTGTAGTTACACATTTGCAATGTCCACTTCCCCATATATAGTACTGTAGTCATGCACATAGGTAGGACCATGACAATCCCCCTACCCTATATGCCACAGTATCCCTTGCAAGATCTATGAGAACTGAATCCCTCACAGATGTACACACATGTGAGTGTGTGGGGAACCTACAAGCAACATCTGCAGGTATCCAGGTGCCTTTACACTTGCATTCCATTACATACATGTGAGATGTGGTACCATCATGGTATGTCATGTGTCTGAAATGGAATACCCATATGGGATCCAGCCTTGCATGTGTGTCAGTTATGCAGTCTTCACAATGAACCTCCATCTCCCTGACAGGCACCACAGGAATTCAAAGACATTACTATCTGTCTCACACTGTCTTTTGATCAAAATATACAGCACTTTTACAGCATTTCCAATAAATTCCATTCATATGTTTGGCAAGCAGTCTTGCGAAAGACAAAAGTGGTCCTTTATAGTGTGCTGACATGGCCCCTTTGCATGACAGAAATGCTAATGAGGCCAGATACCATCTGCTGCTTGTGAAACTCTTACAAGCGTCAGTGCTGTGCGGCTTCATTTACACTGATATTTGTGAATCACTAACTCTGTGCACTGCACTGCTTATATCTGTACTTGTCCTCCAGACCAGGGAATGCATATATCACTGTTGTGTAGTGCTACACTGCCTGATACGGGATGAAGATGAATGTATCCATCGCATGGATCTATCACACTTTTCCATGAGTAGCCCTACTAAATAGATATGACTGTTTCTTATAATGGGAACTACACAGGATCTGCTTGCCATGCCAGGGAGAGCAAGATTTTCCTGTTCTTCCGGTACAAGATTTTCTAGCAGTATCTGAAATGGCTGATTCCTGATTCACCTTGATACAGATGCTATCTGATGTCATGGGTGTAAGCCATAGAGAGAACCAATGCAGGCATTATATCAATATATGATTTCTTAACACAAGTGAGAGGTAGAAGTTCAGTAAAAATAGCCAGAAATGTAGTGTAAGCAGTTTATTGGCCATTTGTTTCCCACTATGCCACTTGTCCACTTGTGATTAATAGTACTTTGTTTCTTTTACTGCTACTGAAAAACATTGATTAATTATGCCTGTTTACCGTAAAAGGTAGGAGTTCTTCTCTAGGCAATGGGGTATGTATGTATTTTAGATTCATATATTTATAGAGTGTTACTATGCTAATGGCCCATGGGGCCTTTTAAGCCTAATCAAGTTTTCCCAAAAGAAAAATGATGTCCTGTATCCAAATAGGACATTGAGGGCCAGAGAGTTATAAGCTACCTCTGTCCGTGAGTGACATGGTTCAAGGCCCGGTGTAAATTTCCTATTCCCCATCCACTGGTCTAGGTTACTCTTAAACTGGGTAAAAAACAAACTTAGATTCACATGAATGGGAAGCCTGTTTCACAGAAGGGGCAGTCTGTGGAACATACATCTGTCTCTCCAGCATGTTTTATTTAAGACACAGGCAAAATTCAGGTCCCTAGGCCTTGTATTTCTGGTACTGTTTGATTTATGAATATCCAGGAAATTCTTAAGTGTGGGATTTGTGAATGCCTTGTAAGCCAGGCATAGATTACCCCTCAGAACTCTATAGTAGACTGTGTAGAGGGCAAGGGCTTTAAGGTACTCTGCATAAGGCAGGTTTGCTATGCCTTGTATTCTTTTTGTAAGAAACCTCTGATGTCTCTGTAGTTGCTGCATTTGCCTGGTCAGGTACATACCAAAGGTAGCATTGTAATCTATGGTTTGTCTGATAAGGGCAGAGTACAGTGGAATAATGACCTCTTTGAACCTAACTTATAAGTTGCACAACGTAAAATTATTTCATTACCACTGTGGCAATATAGTGGTAGAAGTTAATGCTGCTATCGATGTGTATATCCAGATCCCTGACCACTGGGTTGACTCTTGGGGGAGTATTATCAACATGGTAATTAGCCAAGATGGCTAACTTCTGAAATGGTACAACAATGCATTTCCTAACTCTGAGTTAAAGACCACAGCTTTTGGCACCATTAGTTAGTCAGAGATAGGCCTTCTTGAAGAATGCTAGTGTCTGCAGGGGAATTGACAATAACCTCCCCCCTACATACAATCATCTGCAAACTTAGTCAGCCATAAACCTTCAGCATGGTTGGGAGGGTGGCCTAATGGTTAAGGTGTTTGCCTTACAAACACAAGGTACAGGGCTTGAATCTCACAGGGGATAATTGGCTAGGCTTAAAATGGCTTGCAAGGGCAATTAGCCTAGTACTAATATATAAACCTATTTATTTCCATTTTAGACAAATAGATGTCAAAAAGGAGTGGTCCCAGTAACAAGCCCGGGGGGACTCAGATAGTGACTTGCCTGATTTGGCCTTACTTCTTTTAACCTCTTGGGTCCTATCAATGAGCCAGTTGGCTATCCAGCAGGTGATAAAAGGGTTTATACTTAAATCAGTGAGCTTGTTTATAATGTCTGAATAGGATATTGTATCAAAAGCCTTGGCCATGTCAAGGTCAGCAGTGTGCATATCTTGCCTTCATCCAGTGCTTTGGTGACCCTTTCAAAAAAATCCACCAGAATAATAGGCATGACCTTTCTTTAACAAATCGAACTGTGATGGTTCCAGAGTTTGCATGTTACCTATGTCTTCATTTATTGTGTCCATGATGATTCTTTCCATGACCTTACATGTAAGACTGGTCAGATTTATGGGCCTGTAGTTACCCGGATCAGTGGTTAGACTTCCTTTGGGCAGGGGAATGACTGTAGCCATCATCCATTCCTTGGGCACAAAATCTTACTGATGGCTCCATTTGAAAAGTGATTCAGGTCTGTAGGCTCCCAGTAGGCAGCTTCAATAGTGTACATATTATATGTGTTTTTTTTTTCATTTTCTTTCTATTGTGCCTCTCATATTCAGGCCCAATCAAGTCAGAAGAAGTGGAGCAGCCATAACAGAGGCTGAGGTCACCAATAGTCATAGCGTCTCCATTTCATGCATACATATAGGTCATGCTATGGAGTAATATTCAATGATCAGCTTGTATTTTCCCTATTGACATAAGGGTAGTAGGAGCCAGTATCCTGGCCACTGTGTTGCCACTTGGTTATCTATTCACAATATAGTCTGCACTACTCCAGGAATTTCCGTACCCTTATTTAGACATTTTATTTTATTTGCTAAATAGGTAAACAAGTTGGTGCAAGAAGTCTTTTCAGTTATAACTCATGCAAGAAGTAAGCACAGAATACATAAAATTCAAAGTTTAGTTACAGTGCATAGTTTGTAATTTGCATTATCTGAAATGAATATACAACTTATAACAAGATGAAACAAATGTACAGAGTGTTTAATCTAAGAGTACACATCATCTAATAAGGTGAAACAAATGTACAGTGTGTTTAATCTGAGTACACATCATCTAATAAGGTGAAACAAATGTACAGTGTGTTTAATCTAAGAGTACACATCATCTAATAAGGTGAAACAAATGTACAGAGTGTTTAATCTAAGAGTACACATCATCTAATAAGGTGAAACAAATGTACAGTGTGTTTAATCTGAGTACACATAATCTAATAAGGTGAAACAAATGTACAGTGTGTTTAATCTGAGTACACATCATCTAATAAGGTGAAACAAATGTACAGTGTGTTTAATCTAAGAGTACACATCATCTAATAAGGTGAAACAAATGTACAGAGTGTTTAATCTAAGAGTACACATCATCTAATAAGGTGAAACAAATGTACAGTGTGTTTAATCTGAGTACACATAATCTAATAAGGTGAAACAAATGTACAGTGTGTTTAATCTAAGAGTACACATCATCTAATAAGGTGAAACAAAAGCACAAACAAATGAAAAAAGTAAAACAAGAACAACATAATCAGTTGTAATGCTCAACAAACAGTAAAATAACATTCTGGAGACTCTTGCATGGGATACACAGTAGATTAGGCTGTAGGTTTTGTAAAAGGTCACAACCACAGACAGGTTGCACGTGTATCTGCTGAAGCATTTGGATAGAAATATGGGGGACTCTGGATGGCAGTAGACTTTTTTGAGCAGCTCCAAAACCTTCAGGTAATCAGTATGATGGAGTGAGACAGAAATTTACTTCTGAAAGAAGAGTCATTTATTTTACTTATATCAGGAGGCAGAAAATTCCAGACAGTCGGTCCTGTTATGATGAAGGCTTTCTCACTGGCTGACAGATCAGAATTACATTAATATAACAGTACTGTTCCTTTATCTTGTAGTAATAATGAATGTTGTGTGAAGGCAGTGACAATCTTTTTATGAGAAGATGATGGTGATCTGTGTTTAATAGTCTATGGTCTAATATAGGGAAAAATATGTTTCCTACTACAGGTAGGCATTTACACAATGAATTACAAACAAACTTTTTCCTACCAGGCAGTGAGAGTTATCTCATTATATCATTCAAGGTGGTTTGTTGCATGAAGGTGACAGTAGATGAGGTAAGACAAATAGAGGAAGCATTAATTAACACATTTTTGCCAATAAGGTTGTGAACTTCAAAGCTTAAATGATTATTACTTTGTAGATGACTTCAGTTTGCATAATGGCAACCTAATAAATAAATAAAACTAAAGTGAAGTCCAGCCAAGTACCCATGTATGTGTAACTGGGGATCTGGGAGACATAGTGGCTCATGAGATCAAAGATGGATAAGAAGTGGGGGGGGGGTACATTTATAAGCCACTGGCTGTCCCAGAATAAATGTGCTGGGTTCTTTTGGTGTTACTATTGATTGCTTTTTTTCTTCAGCTATTCCTGCAGCAAAATAACATAATCTTAGGTAATTTTGAGGCTATGTAGGGCAGTGTGCCCTAATAACAGAAGTAGTAGGTCATCCCCATAGGTGTTAGAGTCTCCTGAGTGTTATTCTATGGATTATTAAACAATAAGAGTGCTAACAAATAAGTTGAACAGTAGGCCCATAAGATGGCATCTTTTAGTTGCCACACTGAAAACAACTACAGCATTTTTTGGCTTAACTTTGAAATTTTGCTTGGACTACCCTTCTAATCCTGATAACCCATTAATGTGCAGTTCTTGTGAGGTGGTTGATGTCCTGCCATTCATTGGACTTGAATAACTGTGTGTTCTGGCCAGCAATTGTTCAGACTTTCCTTATGAACAAAGCAGTTGGAAGATGACATACAAGTACCTCACAGTCTAATATTATAGAGAGGTTTTTGTTTATGAAGATGTTTTCTATGTGTAAGCCAGACTTTTGTAGACTTTTTTAGGTTACAGAATTTGCTTGATTAGAGACTGCCTAATGCTTGTATCAGAGCATTCATCATCCTTGGAATATTTATCCCCAGGACTCTAATGGTTTAAGACCATCGCAATATTTCCTAATGCTTAATATATCATCATTATTTAATACTGACTGCTTCACATGCATGTTTTATGGAACTAAAATGTAGCTGTACAGGGTAATGACAATTATTTTCCTGCTCTGCCATCAATTTGTGAACAATTTTTCGCAGTTTTTGCTTTTAGTCAGAATATTCTAGACAAGTATATATTTGATTACCATGGTCTCTTTTGTAAGCTGGCTTTTGAAACTGTTCTCTGTACTTGACACATGATAATTCAATGGGTTTACTTTGATGTATTTTGGCTTAATTGGACATTTGTACTTGTTTTCTTCAATTTGATACCTTGCAATCATTTGGGTATTTATTACTTTATTTGCCGCTTTGTTATATTTGTCATTTGCACATTTTAAAGCATTTGTATATTTTTAGTTCTATTCATTAACTGTTATTACTTTGTGCTGTCAAGTGCCTAAATAATTAAGCAGTAATAAACAAGCATAGTCTCAAACTTCAAGAGCAGGAAATGTCAAAGGTCAGGTGATATAAAGTTCAATGTGAAGGAGTCACAGAATTGCTCATTGAGAAGCCTGCTAGAGGGAGCAGTGGATTCATTTTAGCAGTTGCTGCTGCATAGATTAAGCAGTGCAGATTCACTGCAAGTAAATATGAAAACCCAGAATATATTTAATTATGCTGGCACTGAAGGTACAACTGCCAAATGTATCACATGACATCCTTGAATCCAAGGACTGCACACAGGTTAATTAACACTCTTCTTACCTAGATTAAGTGATGTGGAAGGAACCACCTGTAAAAGTGGTTGAACAGGAAAGTATAACAAAGGAAATATAAGCAAAATGTGTACTGCATAGACTAAGTAGTTAGTCTTGCTAACTATGGTTTATTTTATGCAGTTCACTTTGAAGATACTCATTATTAAACCCATGGCACATCGATTGGTTCACTACTTATACCATAAGCTTTGTTTAAGCAGCCCAAAGTGCTGCAAAGATCTGGTCTAGAGATAGAGATTACCAGCAGACCTTGATGACCAATACACACTAGTGGCAGAAGGTAAAGCAGCTTTAAAAGCTGTTAGATATGTCACTTTGCCATATATAAACAAAACATGTGACATATGTATCTTTCAGGTTTTAAAGCTGTTAATTCTGACTGATGTCTATTTGGCAGCATTAAGTGATTTACTGACTTTCCCTTTTCTGTATATATATATATATATATATATATAGAGAGAGAGAGAGAGAGAGAGAGAGAGTAATGTTTCCCTATAAACTACAATTATAACTAAAACATCACAAGCCATATTCTTCCCTTTTTATGACATTAGAAAACTGACAATGCTACATCCATTATCTTAGACACCTGTAATAAACTTGTAATACATTGTTTTACTTATTAATGATTATGTGTACAATCTGGCCATTTTTTCCTGTCTTTCTTTTCTCATTTTTAAATTATAACTCCTTGATTGTCTAGGTTCCCACCATATTTTATGTCTGCCTTCCAGTGGCACAGATGATATCTATTGATACCATGCTTCTTTGTAGTACTAAACCTGCAGATAAAATATGAAGAGTGAGTGTAATGTTTGCCCAGTATCTAAAAACAATTGCATGACTATGTTACAAAAGATCTCTAATTGTTTACTCATTTCTCAGTTATTACATGGCTTCAGTTATCTCTTTAAAAGTTCATTATTATTATTTTTTAATTCAGAATTTCTTCTCATATCATCTGCAAACCTTTCAAACGGTGGACCAGGAGAATATGACTACTTTCGTCTAGGTACCTGTTTTTCAACTGATCACTGACTGTTATCTTCATGTTGCTATTATATACTTTAAGAGAAGGGCAATCATTTAAATCTGAGCTAACAAAGGTTGTAAAATCACCAATCCTGCAGATTCAAAGGCTCCTCACATGAAATGGACTGATTTATCTACGAATATGAAAAGGCTGAAAAGGAGCATAGGTTCACAGGCTGCATATCTGAAATGAATCAATGCCACAATAGATGTGAAAAGACTGAAAACGAACATCACAGATTCTGTGCTCCTTTTCATACAATACTCTTAGTCAGCTGTTCTCCAAATAAGAAACTAAAAGCTTTTGCACAAAAGCTTTTTAACACCATGAGTTCTAGAGATATTGCTTTCATGCTGGCATATTGCGAAGTGCTGCCCCCAGTTAATGTTCATTTTTCCTTGCTTCTCTGTGTATGAAAATTAAACTGCTTCATCAGTTGTGACTAGTCAGTAGTAGATCATATTTTATTTCAACAACTAGTGCATTTTTAAAAAAAAAAACATCAAGGATAATGAAGCCTTGAGAACATCAGTCTGTCCCTTGGGTAATAGTCAGCCACCGAATAACAGATATCCAATGTTAAAAACAAAACAAAAATAAAATGCTTACAGGCAATGCTTGCATCACTGGAACTGAAAATCTATTTTCCCAGGAGTTACATTTCACGGGCTGTGTAACATCAAAGTATGAAATCTGTGTTTAGAACTATATGCTTGAGGTGCCTTTAGTGTCACCCAGGGTAACTATCAAGCTGTCTTACTTCTGACTTCTAATGCATTTAAGTGCTTTAACATAGTTGCGCAATATGTTCTGTACTCATGCTACAGAAACACAGCTCTATGCACACTCTTAATCAATGTAGTACTTATTTGTTGTGCAGAAGCCAAAAATTGTCCAGAATAATAATTATTTTCCAATTTACTTGATTAAGTATACTGCAAACTTCAAGCATAAAACAAACTGGAAGGATCATTTATTGCATGCTCATACATTATCAGCTTAACACTGGCACCCAGAGAGATTACTGCCACCAGAACTAATGCGATAACTACAGACTACCCATTGGTGTACTACTTATAATTACAAGTTCAAAGACATGGTAAAACTGCATGAGAAACACCTTATTAACAGATAACTAACATGTCTCTGAATTGAACACAATCTTGTTAGTCCTAACTGTGCTAGTGTTTCTCCTACTTGCCCAAGCGATGCAATGCAGTTACAGACAACTTTTAACATGTGCATGTTTGAGTACACACACACACATATACACACACCATTCCCAGACACACACACACACACACACACACACACACACACATATATATATATATATATATATATATATATATATATATATACATACATATACATATATGTAGCCGCATTCATGCCTCTAGAGACACATGCACAGATGTACTCAAAAAGACACACACACACACACACACACACACACACACACACACACACACACACACACACACACAGCCATAAACAAGCCACAACTCCATTTGTGCCTGATGGAGAGTGCTTCTTAATCTGAATTACAGAGCTACATAAGTATATTGTTTGCACTTTTCACTGTTTCTTATCAGCACTGCACTGATTGTATTTATTTGCTTATCAGTACTGCATTGTTTTTATTAATTTGTGTAACAATTCTGCACTAGTTTAGTGCACTGTTTCTATTTATTTGTTTGACTGAATTATTTACTTTTCTTTGTCTCCATTTATATATTTGCTGATCTGTGGTTGAATTTTTGTTTAGTTTGTGACTTTTACTGTTGCCCACCCCTGCTGTAAATTTGATAAGGGGCACTCCTCCCAGTCCCATCTCATTAGCTTATTCTACCTAATACAGAGATCATTTAGGAAGGACAAAACCCTTAGTTCCTTAACCTTGAACTTTCTTCTGTTCCTCCTCTCTCCTTTTCCACTTTACTAAAAAAAAAAAAAAAAAAAAAAAAAAAACACTTTATTCAGCTTCTTTTACTCTACTTGTGTTTACTCCTGCTCTATTACTTTATTACTTCATCTTGCTTTTTCTGCTACTTGCTGGGTGTTGTTCTCTAAAGTGTTCAGTTGCATCTTTTCTGTTGCATTTGTTACTGCTAGTTTATAGCCTGTTTAAATTGTAAGTGTTATTCTAAGCCTCTTAGTCTTGGTTTAAGCACTTGGTCTTTAGGCTTACCCCTTAGCTCTCCCTGGCCTTTCTCTCTTAGATTCTGACAAATATGGATGGACAATTTCCTACAGTTTCTCCTGCCAGTCTGGTTGATATTGGCATCCTGAGACAGTGTAGCAACTGCCTTATGTACACAGATAACCACCTACTACTACCACCTAGGGACACAATTTGCAAGAGATGCAATTACACTAGGAACCTAGAGTCCATACACTCTTCCTCACAAGCTAGTATATCTGGCACTGAGAAGGTTGTCAACACAATCACTACACCTCAAACACCACCCCCACCTACACCCACACCCACACAACACACATCCACATATGTGGAGGTCCTCAACAAAAACATACCCAAACAAAGGAGACCTCTGAGGCAAAACCACACACAATCTCTACAGCCCTCCACATCACATACCATGCATAGTTCACACATGTGTCTCACAACCACTAAGGCTTAACCATAAACCCAACATATTAGTCATAGATGACGCCATTGTAAGATACACAGATGTGCCTCTCACCAGACTGGGTAAGGAGAAAGTCATGGTCAGTTGTCTGTCAGGGGCTAGAATCCACCAGATCATACACGCACTCAGGTCTCTCAACAACAGGTATTGTTGTGACTCTGTCATTGCCTGTGTTGGTGTGAATGACTTGAGACATACCTCCCTGGACAACATGAAAAGAGATATGATTGAACTCGCTGAATATGTGTCCTAGGCAGGTATGTCCCTATCCTTAAGCGGCATTCTACCATCACCCAGAATGATGCCCCAATACAAACAGAAAATTATTGACTTTAACAATTGGCTTAGTTTCTGGTGTCATTCCAGGGAGATTCAGTACTGACAGCCTGGGACGATATGATCAACAGGCCACCATCCTTTGCCAGAGATGGCCTGCATCTGTCTCACTTGGGCTTCAGGCTTCTGGCAAAGGCACTTGCTTTTCCCCATAGTGCCTTTTTTAAAAAAAGTGATAAGGTTAAAACTACTAACATAAAAATTTCAGCAAAACCCAAATTAAATATCATGCTAAATGCTAGGAGTCTAAACATGAAACTGCACTCATTGCAAGCATTCATAACCCAAGAAAATGCTGACATCTGCACAGTCACAGAAACCTGGTTCAAAGCTGTGGAAAGCACCCCAGCCATACCTGGTTACTCATCCTATCATACATTCAGACCCCAAACTGTGGGTAGTAAAGCCAAAGGAGGTAGAGTTTCAATATATATTAAAGACATACACACCTCCAGGCTGGTCAAACAGTATGACGCACAAGAGACACTCCAGGTGCAGTTAACCATTGACAAGACACCTATACAAATCATAGCTAGCTACCAGCCCCCAAATCTGACCCAAGATGCCCAAACTATTTATCTAGACATCTTCGAATCTATCAAGATTCAACCCTTTACCCTGATCCTGGGTGACTTTAACTTCCCAAACATAGATTGGAAGAACTACTCATTCCAGAACACAGATGAGCAGAGATTCCTCGATTTTATCAATGTAAATGCTTTGGCACAGCTGGTTGATACCCCCACATGAGGTGACAATATCTTGGACTTGGTATTAACCAACATGAGTAACCACTGCAGCATCCCTGTGGTATCATCCTCCCTGGTAAGATCCAACCATAAAGTGGTCACATTCAAAGTCACCATCTCCCCTGACCCCCCTCTAGCTAGGGTCAAACAAAAAAAGTTTCCAAAACACAGCCTCCTGAGGCATGGCATTAACAGCTTCATAGTCCCCTTCCCCTCGCTAGGAACTGGCACCTGTATCCAAAACAATACCAAATTACTATACGAACATGTATATGGTTGCATGGAATCAGGAATACCTGACAGGGATAAATCATCCTCCGCAAGGAAGAGCAAACTTGTCTGGTGGACATCTGCAATAAGTAAACTCTATAACAAAAGAAAAAAATTGCTGTCCAGGACCAAGAAAGAGCAGGTGCCAAATTGGAAGCAATGTTTCCTTTGCCTAAACAAGGAAATAAGATCACTAGTGAAATCTTCCAAAGAAAACTTTGAGTCCAAATTGGCCACATCTACTAGAGACAATCATAAGGCCTTCTTCACATATGTCTGTAATCTCAAAGTTAGCACCCAGATCTGTTCAAAACTTGTGGTCAAGGACACCACATATACAAATGCTGTAGATATAACAAACTTGCTGTTTGACAGATTTAGTGAAAATTTCACCCCTCTGTCCCTCCCATCAGTAAATCAGGACATTCCCAGTACCTACCCCCTTCCCCTTGTATCTAGGGATCAGGTCATAACTGCTCTCTCAAAGGCAAAAAATACAGCCTCCATGGGACCCAATAACATCCTAGGCTGCATTCTACATGAACTCAGGCAGGAACATACAGCACCATTATGTGCCCTACTCAACCATAGCCTGAGTACCAGCTTTGTCCCAGCTGAGTGGAGGACAGCCACTGTCATCCCTTTACACAAAGGTGGAGTGTCCACTGATCAGGGCAATTATAGACCCATCAGCCTAACTAGCCTGATCTGCAAGGCCGTGTAACGAATTATCACAGACCTCATTAACAAGGACATTGGCAACCTGCAAACACTCAATCACACTCTGCCTGGCTTCACTAAGAGGATGTCATGTCTGTTAAATTTGGTCGACTTTTTTGAGACAGTCACCAAAGCCATGGATGAGGGGAAGACAGTGCATAGCACCTACCTTGACCTGGCCAAAGCCTTCAACATTATTCCCCACTCGGGCATAATAGATAAACTCTCTCAACTAGGCATCAGTCCATATGTTACCAGATGAGTAGCTAACTGGCTCACTGACAGAACCCACCTAGTCAAAATAGGGGAAGCCACCTCAAGCAGTAGACCTGTAGCGAGTATCATACCGCAGGGTTTGGTCTTGGGGCCACTGTTATTTGGGATATACTTTTCTGAGATGCAGGCCAAAACCAGTGGGCTATGGCTGACAAAGTTTGCAGATGACTACAAGCTGGGAGCAGTCATCAATTCCCCTAGTGAAATGGACATCCTCCAAGAGGATCTCACCCAAACAAATGACTGGTGCCAGAAGCATGGCCTCAAGCTGAATACAAAAAAATGCATCATCATCCCCTTTAGGGACTGTGATGTCCCCACAAATTTTCACATTAATAACAATGTCTTAAGCACACAGTCAGTCGTGAGGGATATGGGCACCCAGATTGATAGTAACCTGACTTTTGACCACCATGTTTCTTCTATTGTGTGAAAAGCTTTCTACATGGCCCACCTCATAAGTAAGGGCATCTCATCCAGGGGCAAGGAGGTCATAACATCCCTGTGTTCTTCCCTTATAAGGCCCATTATTGAGTACAATGCCCCATTCGGCATGTACTTCGCAAAACACATGCAGCCCCTGGAGAGACCACAAAGGTTCCTCATCAGGAGATTTCAGGACCTCAAAAATCTACCATATACAGATAGGCTAAAAGCCCTATACCTCTACTCTGTTTCATACAGACTCCTCAGAGGTGACCTCTGTCTGGCATACAAGGTGATCTCTTGATGGGATTGCTGCATATCCGCAAGTCAAGCTCCACTCGAGTAACCCACATAAAAAGCCTCAACCTGGTCTCTGACATCAATAGGACTTGTTGGCAGGACAGACTTGTGTCTGAGAGACTCCCCCCATCTATGGAATAGATGACCTTTCCATGTCAAGCAGATTACCTCTTTAGCTCTTTTTAAGCACAACCTGGATAACTGGATGGGAAATAGAAAATACATCCCTGGGATTCCACCCGTATCCCTGCTGAACATGGGCAATGGGTGGTGATTTGTCTATGCATGGGCTAAACTCTTGACTAGGCTTATAAGGGCCTCAGGGCTAATAGCCTAGTAACTTCCTATGATCCTATGAACAGACATGGTCACATTCATAAAACCACTCATACACCTGCAAGCATTCTGTCCCCCCACACAAATCCATACTCATACAGAGATGGCATAGGTGTGCTCACCAGGTACAGCAGCAACCCTGATGTGTACACACACACACACACACACACACACACACACACACACACACACACACACACACACACATGCATATACATATCTGCAGCCACATTCATGCCTCTAGAGACACATGCACAGATGCACACACAAAGATATACATACACACACATGGATGGTTTTCATGGTGCTCCCTTCTACTAGCACTATGGGCTATAATTCTTTCCATTGAAGTGAATAACTATATGATGTCAAAAGATGCCATACATTTTTTTTCTCATCACTTCTCAAAAACAACAGTATAGAGGGATACTTTGAATCCCTGAACAGTGAATGTGAGGATATAATATATTGTTATCTGTGCTAGCATGTCTGGCTGCAGTTTTGTAAATACTTGTAAATAATTGTAAATTACCCTGTGCTAAAAATGTCAGCATGATTAGCTATACTTTTGTAAATAAGTTTATGTTTTTTGATTGTTTCTTTGATTTATGTAAAATGTTAGAATCAAGCAGTGTTATTTTGGCTGTCCAAATGTACATGTCTTTTAAAAATAATTCTGAATGCAGGTTGTGCCAGTCAGCTGACCTAGAGTGATGCCATTGTGTGCTAGAGTCGAAAGTAATAGAATCTCCAAACCAGCTGTTTTTGTTTACTTTTCAAAAGTCTGAAATGAGAGAGTAGAATTTTCATAACATCTTTCTGTGACTTTTAAAAGATTCTGCTATAAAAAGCAGGTCCTGGGACAGTCAAAGTTCAGTTGCTGAAGTTGTTCAGTTGAGTAAAGTTCAGTTGCTGAAGTTGTTCAGTTGAGTGTAGTTCAGTTGCATCAGTTTTTCGATAGTCAGTGGTTGTTTTCCAGATCAGCATTTATCACTCAGAATTTTTCAGAGCTGTTCAGCAGAAATAATAGGATTTGGTATTCCAGTCGCTGAGGACCAGACAACAGCCTGAAGATTGGACATATATTCTTATCTTATCCTACAGAAGTAAGAGTATCATCTTGCCTTGCTGACTTAATGAGATTAGACAAGGACAGTTAATCTTTAGACAGATAGGAAGCTACAGTCAAATGTTTAGAGGTTTTCTTCAATCAGTGTGAAACCTATCCTTTAGTGTTATTTTCATAATTTCTGTGTGTGAAACTCTGTGGTTTATTGAAATCAGTTATTCAGTGTATATAATTTTAAATCCTTTTTATTTGTTAAATATATTACTACCTTTCATTTTGGCTAGTTATTGAGAAAGTACTTTTAGTAACCTGAGTGTGTTTATTCTTGGATTTACATGCTACCTTATATATCAAGATTTATTTTTCCCAATATAATTGAACTTCCCTTCTGAAGACTATTGTGGTATTTTCACTGGTGGCAGTGTTGCTGTCTAATCTTGGAAAGAGGACATAGCAGATAAATCTGTGCTACTCTTTCCCAAGAGTGTTTGTATGAGTGAGTATCAAATATTTAAGAGTGAGTGTGTCAAATACCTAGAACTGGGACACAGTGCTCTGCAGTGGTTAATGTGAAGACTCATTTGGGGAGCTGGAGTGAAGCGTATAGTCCAGTCCCAGATTTGAAGCCTGTTCTCAGTGTACTCTTAGGGGAAATTGTGTGTTCCTATCTCTGCTTTCAGTGATGCTCCCTTACCGCAGACAGTGTTAAGGACTGAGGCTCCTTAGTTACTGCCTCGGGTTTAAGTAGGGGGGGGTCATCACATCACAGTGGCCACAATTTCTTGAGAAGAGCACATGGCTAATTAGAATTAGCCACTTCCCAGACTGCCATGTTTGTTTGCTGTTTCCCTAGTAAGATTGTTCTCCTTGCTTCAGCAGGTAGCTGCATACCAATACAGTGAAATAACAAACCCTGAATCATTTGGGCTTACTGTACTGAGGTAATATTCAAAGGAAAATCTCAAAGACTGAAACAATACTAATTTCATGAATTCTAATTGTACCCTGTCTTAGGAATTGGGGTCTATTAGTGCCATGGTGTTAGAATCCCAAAACACTTCGATAAATTAAGCTGAGGAAAACCTTCAGAGTAAAATCTTCTGTGGTACTGTCAGTCTTCCTGAATCCCTGGGCAGATACCCTACTATCATAGCTTTTAACTAATTAATGCTTCATATTAAAAGATATACAGTTGTGTGATACTGCATCAGATCTGTCAAATTATACGCACTCTTTACTAAATGTTGTTTCTGACAAACTAATTTGTCCAGAGTCACTTTATGGGGCTAGGTTAAATAAGGGTAGGGTAAATGAGGGGAGTTTAATGCAGGGGGAGAGTGTCTGGGAGAGTTTATAGGGGAAGAATAGAGAGTTTGGGTGGTGAAGTCAGGAAAAAGTTAACTTAGAGGGAAGAGGGTTGCGGAAGAAATGAGGTAAGCACAGGGAGTGGTTTAAGGAATTTATGTAAGATTATCAGGGTTTGGAAATTAGCTTTTGCTGTAAACTTGCAGAGTCAAGTACTATGTCTGAGAGGCAGGATTCACCAAACGCGATTTATTCTTAGGAAAATACAAAAAACTCTGACGTCTCGGCCTTCGCCTTCCAGGAGTATGACACAAATGAAAACCACCAGGTCTTATATACAAGTTAAACCAATTGTACAATTAATTAAACAATCAATATATTAAGAATCAATTAATTAGACAGCATTCTCCAGTTAAAGTCTTCATTAAGACCATTTGGATATAAAGTTTTAAACTTTAAAATATAAACAGTTTCCTTATATAATAATAACTGTTTAATTCTAAACATATCTGCATCATTATTAGATACTTGCTCCAAAATTGAAGCTTTAAGCAACCTTTCATCACTATTGTGTTTTTCAAAAAAATGCTGGTAACTTGTATATAAGACCTGGTGGTTTTCATTTGTGTCATACTCCTGGAAGGCGAAGGCCGAGACGTCAGAGTTTTTTGTATTTTCCTAAGAATAAATCGCGTTTGGTGAATCCTGCCTTGTTGTTTTTCTACTTTCTATATTTTTGTGCTGTTGTTCCTGTTGCTTCATGACTATGTCTGAGAGGACCTGTAGGTATTTCTGTACAGGTAGGCCTTGGGTTCAATTGGGTCATGGCAGCGCTGGGTGAGAGAAATACATTTTTTATTTATTGATTGATAGAATTTTTGACTCTCTCTCTCTTTTTTCTTCAGGATGGTTGTTTTGGGGACACAAGTGGGTTTGTGTTTTTTTGGGGGGTATGAGTGGGTTGCAGGGATATTTAATTTAGTATTGGGAAATATTATGAGTGGATGTGGCTGGTATATTTGGTTGCAAACTAGTTGCTGTGTTTGGTTTGCTCTGGTGGCACTGGTTGTTTTAGAATTGCTGGTAGGACAGCAGAAGAGACGTTTGTGTCTAATACATTTCAAGTGTAATTGTTTTAGTGGAGTTCCCAGGTTGCAGTACGATTAGCTCGGTGGCACAAAGCATTGTAGGGTAACATAAATAATTACTCGATAAATGCATGGTTGGAAGAAGTTTGTGTAGTGAGTTCTGGCAAACTCCTCTCAAAGCGGCTCGTGGTAGTAGGAGTGTGCCTGCAGGTAAAAGCATAGCCACTTTCTAAAGGCCATTAATCGTGCACATAGATAGCTCTCAGATATGCAGGTTTCTGCAGAATGTCCAGAGTTTTGCCTCATATTTTTGGTCTGTTCCTCATAAAATTTATGATTTGCTAGTAAATCACTATGGATTTAATTCACTAAATAATGACATGCATTTGAGTTTTGGACTTTATATCTTTCAGGAAATGCATGCTAACACAAATCCAGTTAATCTAGCAATTTTCTAAGTTTATAAGAATAATATTTAAAATCTGTCCCTGTTTTATGCCCTTGTCCCCCCATTATGTTTAGGCTTTGCCCAGATTTTCTTGCACTAAGGGGTTGAGAGGTATGGGCTCATGTCCTGGTCTACTTCTAATAAAAATAAAAAAAAATAAAATGTTTTTGGTTTCTGGCCAGTCACTAAGATGATTGGTAGGTTACAGTTAAGGTGCTGAAAGTACACAATGAGGGCAGGCATTTGAGTTGCATTTAATTCAATTAAATCAACAAGGTATGCTATCCACTCACTCAGTGTATATGAGCAATTTTTAAAATATATCTCTAATTTTTCGCCTTTGTTCCTAAATTGTCGGCTTTTGTTCAGTTTCTTGCTCTAAGAGGTGGGGAGGTATGATATTGTTTTGCAGGCTATACACATGTAGTGGGGGTTGAGATAATGGTTGTGATGTTAACTTGCAGACGCAAGGTAAGCATTCCTCTCAACTGTCCAGATTTTTGCAGAATGCCCAGATTTTGCCTCAAATTTTGTTCTGTTCCTCATAAAATTTGTGGTTTCTTAGCAAATCACCGGGAGGATCTGAGGACTGAAGTCAGCAAATAATGATGTACATATTGAATTTCAAACTGCAAATCCTTCAGAAAATGTATGTTACAACAAACCCTGTTATTGAGAACAATATTCAAACCCTATTACTAAGAGCAATGTTTAAAATCTGTCCTTGCTTTTGGACCATTGGCCCCCCTATTTTGTCAGGCTTTGCCCAGATTTCTTTCAGTAAGAGTCTCAGAAGTATGAAGGTAGGGATTTGACTCTAAATAATAAAAAAAAATGGGAAGGGAGGATTGTCACCTTGGGTTTATTGAGTTAAAGACTGAACTAGTCAATCATGGGTTTGGAGTGAGGGCATTATTGCTACACAATTCGATTTTTTATTTTTTTTTTGCAGATAGCTGGGGCACACAGCTTGCAGCAGAAATGGATAGCAATTGTAGCACAAGCTGAAGAGTTGTTTTGAGAGGTAGTAGAGACAGAGGTCCCAGCAGCAGTAGAACTCGAGCATCCCGGAGTGCAAAGAGAAGTCAGCCACTGAGAAACAAGGCAACGGCTGGCACTTCAACACAGGGGAAGCAACCATGGAGGTTGGGGGATGTGGCTATGATGGAGACTTTGTCTGGAGGAACAGGCTGGACAATAATGCAGGTAATGATACTGTACTGGCTGTCCATACAGGCATGTCTGATTTTTGAGAGGTGGCGGTAGTATGTCAGTGGGTGAAGGAAGAGATTTGAGCCAGTACCAGGAGGAGATTAGAGATACAGTGGGGGAGCCACAGCGTCTTAGAGGAATGGGTCAGATCTGGGGGCAGGTAGGCGGGGAAGCTAGCATGGGGTTATTTTGTGCAGCTTGGGGTCAAATGTAGATAGGGCAGAGTCACAACACAAGATGACTTTTGACTTTGGGATACATCCTGGGGATTGGCTAACTACTCAGACATTTGTTATTGCAGAAGGTGGGGTCTTTTTGACACCACACATTATGCCATCAGTTAAGGAGAAGATCTAGGGAGGGGAATATATTGATATTTTTGAATTATTTGACAAAGAAGGGGGTACAGTGCTTGCTGGAAGCTGAGACTGCAAATAACAAGAAACTTCTAGCAGCTCTGTGGCCTTGGGCCAGTGGAGATTGGGAAAGCTGAGAGCCAGGACATGGAAGAACTGGAGTGTTAGGTAGGTGTATTACATGGTGGTGTGGCTGGAGAAGGACAATTCAATGGCCTTGCCATTCCTGGCTTATTTTCTTATGATGTGTGAAGCATAAAGGTTGCAGTAGTTTAATGCATGGCTGTGATACTATCAGTGATTTCATAAACAGTAAGTGGTGGATCAATCACTGAGATGAGAAGTTAGGCATCCGGTAATTTGATTAACCACTATGATGGATAATGTTGTGGGATCCTCCAGCTGGAATAAGGCTGGGGAAGAAAGACTAGGCATGTGTTGGGTGTATAACTCTGGATGTTGTTCTTGGGTGGCCTGCCATTTTTCATACTGTTATTCAGACTGTGTGTGGGTGCATCCAGTGATTCAGTGTGGTCACCGGGGTGGTGGTTTTGTTAATGCGGGATCATTTGAAGCTGGTGTGGAGGGGGTCAGGTTATCCATCACCTCAAGAGTTGCAGGGGTTTCAGGAAAGAGGCCATTTTCAAGGACAAAGGGGAGGATTGGCATTTCAGAGACAGAAAGGGGGATCAGGTTTTCCATTCACCCATTATGGTACTGACCTTGAAGCATATGCTCAGTAACTTTGCAGATGGGAAGGTTCTGGCAGAATTGGTAAAGGAGTTTTCCAAGGGGTTTTCTTTTATGTGCGGGATTTGTAGGGATGGTTCACTTTGTAAAAAGTTGTTATCTGTGTAGGGAAAGGAAGATGTTTTGAAAGACTTGGTGGGGAAAGAGCTGCAGCCTGACAGGTTTTTGGGTCAGTTTGATTACCCTCCTTTTGTCAATTTTAAGGTGTCACCAATGGGTTTGGTTCCTAAGAAGTCACCAGAAGAATTTCAGTTGGCTTACCACTTGTCCTACCTAGAAGGAAATTTTGTTAATGAATTAATTTCCAAAAAAGATTCAAAGGTTAGGTATGCTTCACTGGATGAAGTGGTGGAGATCATTAAAGGATTTACAGATCCCTGGTTAGTAAAGCTAGATATTGAATCTGCTTTTAGGTTATTACTGGTGTGCTAAGAGGAGTGGCCATTACTGGGCATGACGATTGGCAAAAAAAAATTATTTTGATAAGGCCATGCCAATGGGGTGTTCAGTTGCTTGTGCCGCCATTGAGAATTTAAGCGCCATGGGGGCAGACGTTGCTTTCTCTGCCAATTGAGAATATACAGTGGTTGACAGCAAAAATGGCTTGAACAATGGACAAAGAGAAGGTGCAGATTAGGGATGTCATGCAGCATTTAGGACTTAATGAACTTTACCAGTTAGGCTGTACATCCTGGCCATACTTTATGTAGGTCAGTGGTAAATTTGTTAAGGGGTGGGAGAAAAAAGCACCATTGAGTAAGGGTTGACAACTTGGTGCGGAAAGATTTGGGATTGTGGTTGAACTTTTGGAGCAATTTAATGGTATCTCATTTTGGCATGAGTGGGTGGGTCAAAGTAATCTGACATTTTTCATGGATACAGTGGGAGGTATTTTTATAGTAGTGTTTTTTGGTGGTGAATGGTTTGAAGCTTGTTGGCATGATGACTGGAAGGATGAATGGAGGAAGGATGTGTTTTTTTGGCATTAATACCTGTTTGGGCATCGTCAGTTGTATGGCAGGAGAGGGTCCATGGTAAAAGGGTGAATTCTATTCTGAAAATATGGCTGGGGTGTGGATGCTGCAGTCAAAGTCAGAAAAATTTAGGTTGCTTTATTTTTACAGAGTTTGATGATATATTTTCTTGATTTTTTCTGTATTATATTAGATAAGTTTGTGTCTTCAGGGGTGGAAAGTCTGGTGATATGGGATCAGAGGGCTCAGATGGCATCAACTCATCAACTCGAGGAAGAATTTGATAAAATACAGTTACAGATCGGGTTTTCACAAGTTTTGGTGGTTCACCTCACAGATAATGATGTAGGCGTCATTCTTAAATGGCAATTTGTTTCGAAATAGTAACACTGTTGGTTTGATGGAATGTGAACAGCTTAATAGGTATTGACCGTGCCCATCGATTTATAAATTTCAGATCGGTAAGGCATTTGTTGAATTGAGGCATTCACACTGTAGAACATATGGATTTTGATGATAGAGACTCACTTGTCATTTAAGCAGGATGGAGTGGACTTAAGTGATTTACAGCTGGATTTATTTAATGTACACCTGGTCTTGTTTTTGGATGGTTTGGTTTAAAGGTTATAGTATAGGGAGGGGAACAGCCTGCTGAAGGCTGGTGGGCAGAGAAGAGGTGTAGGTTTGCACTCCTGTCTGGTGTTTGGTTCAATTAGAAAGTAGATTGGTTGGATATGGAAGTTAGCGGTGGTATGCTGCTTCTGATAAGTTAGGGTAAGTGAGTAGTTGAGGCAAGACTGCTTACTTTTGGACAGGGTGAGTAGAAGAGACAGCCTTGCTAAACTGCTACATGGATGTTATGTTAATATTGTGGTAAATGTCATGCAAAATCAATTGATTAGTGATTAAGAACGTTTCAGTTTAAGGTGTGATTAAAATGTTGTTCAATAAAAAGTCGCCATATAAGGTCACCATATACTATGTTGGTGTGGTGTTTTTTTATTGAAGGGGATCTAAACAAATGTTAATAAAAAATCAGTGTACTGAGCTGATGCCTTCTGCTTCATTGATTTATAAAATTCTTTCACTTTTTACAACAATATCAGTTATTTATAGCACAATTTATCTATTCAACGTACACCCTACTGTTATGACATTTATTTATTTATTTATCTATTTATTTATTTATTGACATTTGGTGACTAGGAAAGTCAGACTAGGTCAGGAGCCCATTTTCAGTGGAGGCCCAGGGAGAAAAGCACCAAACAAATACAGACATTTAATAAATTTACAGATAATTTTACAATTTACATGCACTTATACAATTTGTAGACATTATGTCATTTATATAATGTGGATGGATGACATTTTACAGTAGTTTGTCAGAAGTTCAGTTGAAATTCTAGGTTAGAACTATATATAATTAGAAGAACAGACAAAATCTTGCATACCTATAATGTATAGTTGCCTTTATTTTGTATATAAGTTTAAAGAAAAATGGAAAAAAAGTTTAAGTATAAGGTTGTAAGACAGAGAGAGAGTATATTAGTTAAGAACTACTGATGTTTGACTACTTTTCTGTAACATGCAAAATGTACCATTTTGTCTGTCTATGCAAAATAATTAATTTCTATCTAAATTTTTTTGCCATACATAACTGCTCATTTTCCGCATGTCTATTTTATCGCTATCTATGACTGCTTCCACCTTGTCCATCTCCTCTGATCTAACACATTACATGACTTAATATGGATGAATCACTCTTTCTGTTTCCTAGATTAATTGCATTCTGTTTTATAGATAGCTAGATAGATAGATATAGATATATCAACTGCTAAGTCCATGAAATCTGGACTAAACCAAAAAATATGACAACAAAGGCCAAAAATCAGGAACAGATTTTAAAAATAGCTCTTTGAAACTTAGAAGAATGCTAGAAAACAGGTTTTGCATAATATGCATTTTCTGCAGAATGTGAGGTCTGAAACTCAAATGTATGTCATCTTTTAATTTAAAAAACAAGTAATCTCCGTGGTATCCCTGAAGTTTCAAAACAACCCACTAAACAAGTGTAGTGGGTCCAAAAACAAAACAGTGTAAGAAATTTCTCTGTGTGGAAGATTTTCAGTCGATATATCTCTAGTTAATCACTGTATATTAATCAGATCAGACAATAGTAGTAGAAGTAATTAACTTAAACTTATCTTAAGTCAAAACAAAACAAAACAAAACATAATAATAGAAAATATATAATTGTACAGTATTACTAAGTATTCAAAAGTAATCCAAGCAAGGCAGACAGTCTGTTTCCAGTCAAAAATCCTTTATTAAGTACACAGACAAGTGATCCAAGTAAAACAAAAATAGAGTAATAATTTCCTCACAAGCTATATATATATATATATATATATATATATATATATATATATATATATATATATATATATATATATATATATATATATATATATATATACTTTTTTTTTCAGGCATGGGAGTGGTTTATTGTGCTGTAAAACAAAGTGTTATTGGTACACATGTTAAATTCACATCCCTTCCCCCATCAGTGTGACATTCAAGCTGGTCGTGCCCTACTTAGTAGCTGTCATATTAATATATAACCCTTATGTACTTTAAATAAAATTATATAATGATGTGGTACCTCTTATTTAACCAGATTATTAAGTAGATTATTAAGTCTGTGATTTTATCCAAGACAATATACTACATGGCTGGAAATATATAACCTTAGTTCATTTGGCAATCAAAAAAATATATATATAAATATATATGCATTTACATTTTGCATGTAAAAATCAATTTCTATTTTCATAACCTATTGTTAACAAAGATCGCTTTCGTCCTTCTAAATTTCTTCAGATCTGTGTACAAAAACCCTAAAAACTATCTATAAAAATATATATAATTGTATAATTAGTTAGTATTGTTATTACACATCATTTTGAATAAAGTGGAAGAAAGAACCAGAAAAAATGTATGTATGATGATGGAAACAAAATATACACTTAAATTACAACTGATTTAAAATGGTATTTAAAACTAACTGGTAGAATAAAATAAAATAAAATAAAATACAATTAGTCATGTAAACAATGTGGCAATTTTCTAAGTTCCAGTGCACTTCTAATTGAACAGTAGTAGTTTAGTCCAGGCTTCCTAAAAGAGTTCAGCTTTAATTGTCACATGAGTTCATGTTTTTCCAGAATATTCGGGATGTCTCCTTCAAGATCACCCATGTCTATGCGATCAGGATCTGGAACTTAAAACCTGTGTAAAATCACAGACTTAATAATCTACTTAATAATCTGGTTAAATAAGAGGCACAACATCATTATAAATTTTATTTAAAGTACATAAGGGTTATATTATTATGACAGCTACTAAGTAGGGCAGGACCAGCTCGAATGTCACACTGATAGGGGAAGGGATGTGAATTTAACATGTGTACCAATAACACTTTGTTTTACAGCGCAATAAACCACTCCCATGCCTGAAAAAAAGTATATATATATATATATATATATTTAGAAAGCTTGTGAAGAAATGATTACTCTGTTTTTGTTTTACTTGGATCGCTTGTCTGTGTACTTAATAAAGGATTTTCGACTGGAAACAGACTGCCTGCCTTGCTTGGATTACTTTTGAATACTTAGTAATGCTGTACAATTATATATTTTCTATTATTACTTTTTGTTTTGTTTTGTTTTGACTTAAGACAAGTTTAAGTTCGCTACTTCTACTACTATTGTCTGATCTGATTAATATACAGTGATTAACTAGAGATATATGGATTGAAAGTCTTCCGCACAGAAAAGTTTCTTACACTGTTTTGTTTCATCATTTAATTTAGTGACTTCAGTCCTCAATGATGTGCTAGAAAAATGCAAATTTTATGAGGAACATATCAAAAATATGAGGCAAAAATCCAGGCATTCTTCAACAATCTAGACAGTTGAGAGCTATGATCCATTAACAAATAATGTTTTTAAAATAAAAGAATTGCTGGTACTAGATCCCAAATTCACTTTCTGTTTACATATGAAATGATTGCTGCAACTGATTAAAAGATCCAAACAACACAGTGCTAGGAATAGCTTGAAAAGTGTTGCTGCACTGGAACACAGCTGTTATTGGGAATATACCCCTTCATTAGGGAATTCAGTCAGATTTTGCTGGACATTAGTGGACAGGCCTGGCAGGGAAGGTCATGGTGTGCATAGCTGTTGACAAGTCTCACATCATTCATGAAATCTCATCCTCTGAGAGTTTTTTTGGATTCTTACATGTGTTCAACTCTGATTCATCAAGCAGGTGTCACGTTTCCCATGCTGACTTGCCATGCAGCTCTCCTGTCCAAATTATAGTACTGCAAAATTTTGGTCATCAGGCAGTACTGTGCAGTACATGCAGCATGTTATCAAGAAGCAGTGCTTCACAACTGTGCCAACAAGTTGTACTGCAGAGTGCTTAAGAGTTCAAAGATCCTTTAGATGTGTCACAAAGTGCTTGTATTGGGAGTCTAGACAGCATACTTACAGCTCAAAAATGATAATAATCACCTAACACTAAAGTGTAACTTGATGATTTCCTGTATCAATGCTGAACTACCTTTTTGCTTCTCTATTCCAGTTTTAGACAAACTGCCTCAAACAGTACTGAGTTCTCCCAGCTTTTCAGCACCTCTGGAGTACAGTTACACAGCAGGTCTCTCCAAACTTGCCAGTGCTGTTGCACTATCCAAGTGCTTGCCCTTCCAGTGGACATAGCACTAGATAAGTGCTTGCCCTTCCAGTGGACATGGCACTATCCAAGTACTTGACCTTTCTGTGGACATGGCACTATCCATGTGCTTGACCTTTCAGTGGACATGGCACTATCCAAGTGCTTTCCCTTTCAGTGGACATGGCATTATCCAAGTGCTTGCCCTTCCAGTTGACATGGTGCTATCCAAGTGCTTGCCCATCCAGTGGACATGGCACTAGCTAAGTGCTTGCCTTTCCAGTGGACATGGCACTATCCAAATGCTTGCCCTCCCAGTGGACATGGCACTAGCTAAGTGCTTGCCCTTCCAGTGGACATGGCACTCTCCAAGTGCTTGCCTTTCCAGTGGACATGGCACTATCCAAGTGCTTGCCCTTCCAGTAGACATGGTATGCTCCTCTGTCATTAGGTGGCAGAAAGCAATTTGGTAATCATATCTCAGTATGAAAATTACTTCTGTAGGCAATTGTGGGAACAATAGATGCAGAAAAAATGTTTAGGAGTAAGAATGAGTTTTAAGGGAAAGCAAGAATTTACCAACATATGTAATGATAGATTAAAGAATATATGTAATATATAATGTTTTTAACTATGAACATATTAATATGGTTTGTTTTCGTTTATATAAATATAAGTTTGCCTATGTCACAAATGATAATTCAATAAAGGTGTTTAAAAAAAAGTATAGAGTCGTCTTGCTCATGTGAGGGAATTTACTTCCTACAATTTTTCCCGCAATCCATGTTCAACAACTAAGCATGATACAGTAATACTACTAGCTATGCAGGATTGTACTGAGAGACAGTATGCAGATGTTATATCAAAAAAGGAGATACGGCTAGATTTAGAATGATCCACCACAAGCAGTAAACCCAAACGCAGGCTTCTACCACTGGCAGCGTCTCTTTCTGATTCAGAAACAGACTTTCTGCAGTTCTCCTATATGGTCTGTACAATCACTGCAATGGGCTAGTTCCTTAGCTAGGCTATATGCTAATAATGTGTACCAGGAGAGAGGTATATGCTAACTAGCCATGTAATTTCATGTGAAACAGCCTGTGGTGAGGCATTTATGCAGCCAAGTGATTTAGAGAATTGCTTGGTTGTATACATAACCACCACTGGTTGAGTTAATTAACTTGGACAAAAGTTTGCTTTCACCCATTACTTTCAATGGCTGTGGTAGCCTTAAAGGTAAGTGCTGGGAAGTTTGCCAGAAAAGTAGAGGTGTATGAATGTGCATGTGTAAATCTGTGATTGCAAGTGTAAATGCATGTAGAGGGATGACAGTTTTTGCAGTGAGTGAGTGAGTGAGTGTGTGTGTGTGTGTGTGTGTGTGTGTGTGTGTGTGTGTGTGTGTGTGTGTGTGTGTGTGTGTGTGTGTAATGTGTGTGTGTGTGCACGCGCGTGTGTGTGTCTCGGTGAGTAGGTGAATGTGTTCATGAGTGCAATCAGGTTGGAGGGCTGAAGTGTGCTTGTTTCAATGTGTACATTTCTGAGGGAGAATGAATGGTCGGATGACTGTGCCAATGAGCTGCTTTGGCTGCCACTAGTGATCACTGCAGGAAATTGCTGATTAGCACTAATGTAACATAAGATTCAGAAACATGTACATTAGCAGATAATGTGGTATTTCCTCATTAGACGAATGGGTTTCTGAATTGCATGTTCCACAATCATGGAAAAAGATCTTTTTGGCCACAGCTTCTATTATCTGCAGTGGAGTTCTTTCTAAATCCCAGCCTCTTGACCAGGCTCTGTAATGTTGATCATGGTCTTTGTATAAGAGCTTCATATTATTAATATAAATTCGATTTTCTGAAAACAAGGAGTGTGTTTTGCAAAAATGACTTGCTATACCAGACAGAGACTGCTTCTGACCATCTAAAACAGAAAAATGGGCCAGCCCAGTTTTATAGAGGCATAAAACCATGACTATGCCACAGATCCCACTTTGATGAACCTCCTGCATATCTACAAAACAAACAGAATTACCCATTATAATGACTTAAACTTTGCCTGTGCTGTGCTATAAATAGGACCTGCTGGAGAGACAGGTATTATCTCAGAGACTACCCCTACTCTGGAACAGGCTCTCCATCCATGTAAAGCAGAGTTCCTCCCTAACCCTATTCAAGTGTAACTTGGACAATTGGAAGGGGAACAGGAAATTCATCCCTGGTTTGGCACCTATGTTCTAATGGACACAGTCAACCTGTAAATGGTCCATCTCCCAACCCCTGCTTACACTTATCAAAGGTATGAGAATTTTTTCAGAGATTTGGGATGCATGGCTAGACTGAAAAAAGGCCCTTGTGATCGTTAGGCTAGTAAACACCTATGAACTTATAATCAGATTGGAAATCAGCTGCTAATTCTGTGGTAGCACAGGCAGTTTAGGATTCTGTTTGGCTGACTTCAAAAGGAGAGACGAGGTATTGCAGACTGCATATGTGTTGTTGTGGCTACATGCTGCATGTAAACTAGGTGGTATGTTCATTTGTGTAAGAGCACACGTGGGATCCCCTAGGGTTGCAGCATATGTAAAATCATAAGCTAACATGATGAGGGATTATTTAATATAGAAATGATGCACAGATGAACACTACATAGATTTCATTCTAACATCTGACCCTCACCCATACCTCTCAACCTCCTAGTGCAAGAAACCTGGACACAGCTCGACAAAATGGGGGGGGGGGCAAAGGCCCAAAAATAGGGAGAGATTTTAAATGTTGCTTTTATAAACTTGTAAAGTTGCTAGAGTAATAGGATTTGTTGAAACATACACTTTCTGAAGGATTTAAAGTCTGAAAATGTATGTCATTATTTACTGGCTTTAATCCTCAGATCATCCCAGTGATTTGCCAGAAAACCACAAATCTTATGAGGAACAAACCAAAACTATGATCCAAAAATCTGGACATTCAGTGAAAATCTGGACAGTTGAGAGGTATGCCCTCACATCATGAAGAAATGACTGGTCTCATTATGTCCTCACCTCCAGCAGGCAATGAATAGGCCATGGGGCTCTTATCCTTATCACTGAATAAATAAGTCTGACTCTCACCACTATAAGAGGAATGAACGAGCCAACTGGGTGCAGCGAGAGATGCCTGAAGGATAGAAATGAGAGACAAATTTATTATTGCAATACCCTACTTTATAACATAACAACCTTAAGGAAAGACAGACTAGGTAACCAACCAAAATTCCATATGTTAGGATGCCCTTAATTTTACAGTTTTTTAATTAACATCATGCAAATTAAACAGTTAATGGGACCCAGATTTTTCTCTTGCTCGGGGACTTAACAGTAATTTATAGCACTGAATATTCACAGTATCAGAAACTAAAAGCAGAGTAAATCAATGAATCTGTTATAAGCAAATACATCAGTGAGCTAAAACACATTCTCAGTTTTTAATTCTAAACAATTAAGACTCACATTAGCATTTGTATAACTTTTCTAAAGCATTCCTATATTAGTAAAATGCCACACATTGATTAAGAAGACTGACAAACTCAGGACTATGAGTCTCTGAAATTACACAGGGACTAGGAATGGAAAAGTATTGCTGCTTATACAACACAACTAAAAATAAATTACTATGGTCTGTCATAAAATATTATGTACCAAAGAAGCCCCTGTGCAGCATATTTAGCCCCACACCACCTAATTGATTATTCAATCTCACATCACATGACTTTACACATTTGTGCACAGTAAGGTGCATCTACAGTCTCAGACCTCCATCTTTTAAGCCAGCTCTGTGTCATACAAGGAGGAAGCCCTAACTATACCTTAGGAGAACAGAGTATGATTGGTGGATCACAAGTCTGTAGAAGCTGGTTGGGGAGGATGGGGGTGAGTGCCTACTCCTAGTTCACACATCCAGGGGAGGACAGCATCTCTGGATCAACACAAGGGTGACATCTGTCAGGAACAAAAGTCAGAGCTGCAGAAACACATTCTCACTATGCAGCTATGGGAAAATGGCATGCAGAGGAATACTTCCAGTCAAGGTGCGTTAACTGTGGGCTTGGAAAATTCACTGGGGGGGGGGGGTTCACCCAGGTCTTCTATGGCATTTTTAGACTAACAGTGGTATTATTCCTGGGGCAATTTTCTGTGATTTTATTTGGTTGCACTTTTTTTGAAACCACATTGACTTGTATGCAGCAAGCTGGAACTGCACATCAGTGGGCTTTGCCTGTGGAGGTGGAGGGGCTTTGCATCCCACATTGGGTGCAAGCAGCATTTCCACTTGCAATAAATAATTGCATTGTTGTGCTGTTATACCTTTTTGAGTTATACTTAACAATCAGTAAAAATCAATGAAGTACAACTCTTTCTTGGATGAGTTGATGGAACATAAATAAACAATTTTGACCAGATTTGTACTTTCTAGTTTCACACCTCTCAGCTGGCATTCCACTTTAGGATTATTTTGGCCTAGGTAACATACATTATACTACTCTACACTAAACCTTAAATGCCAATTTCAAACCACGTCTCGGATTCCTCAGGTCCCCTTGAAGTGTTGCTCCCCCATATTCCACTGTTCCTTCATTTTTACTATCATTCACATACAGCTTAATCCTGTTCTCAGTGATCCTTGTGTTATGTGATATAAAATTGCCAAAGAACACTGACCCAGGAATGATCCCAGTGGAACACACAAAAACACTATGCTTCCTTTTGAAAATGCTCTCCACTAACTACTGTTTTATTTTCTTTTTTTTTCAGCCAGCTATTTTATTTTTATGTGATCAGCCAGCCAGTACCATCTGGACATTTACTTAGCTTTTTTTTTTTTTTTTTACTCCATGTCCTTTCATTGTCCTGATATTTTCCTGTGAGGAGTGATTTATTTAATGAATTTATTAAAGCTAAGGTATACAGCATTTACTATTCTTTTCCAAGTTTGTTAGCCTATCATAAAACTAAACAAAGTTTGAAACATGGCCAGGTATCCATCTCAGTAAGACCCTTCTGGAGGGTGTCTGTATCAGCCGGAGAATCAATTATGGCCCCTAGTTTGCAGTCGTCTGCAAACTTGGTCATCCAAAGTCCTCGTTTGCTTGCCTGTATCTCTGAGAAGTATATACCGAACATGAGGGGTCCTAAGACTGGGCCCTGGGGGATGCCACTTGTAGCCGGTTTAGAGTCGGACCTAAATTCTGCTACTCTCACCATGTGTGTTCTGTTCGTGAGCCAATTTGCAACCCATCTCGTGTCATAGGGGTTAATGTTCAGGTTGGTGAGTTTGTCGATAATACCAGAATGGGGAATGGTGTTGAAAGCCTTTGCAAGGTCTAGGTAGGCTGTGTGGACATCCTTACCCTCATCTAATGCCTTAGTAACTGTCTCAAAGAAGTCCACCAGGTATAGGAGGCATGATCTGCCCTTAACAAAGCCAAACTGGGTTGGGTCCAAAGTTTGGAGGTTCCCAATGTCTTTGTTAATGAGTTCTGTGATGATGCGCTCCATAGCCTTGCTTATAGGGTGATAGTTCCCGGGGTCCGTTGTGGCGCCACCTTTGTGGAGTGGGATAACTGTTGCTGTGCATCACTCTGTGGGTACATAGCCTGTAGAGAGGTTGAGTTTGAACAGTGTGTTTAGGTGAGGGGTTAGTTCATTTTGGAGCTCTTGTAAGGCACAGCTTGGGACACCTTCCGGTCCCATTGAGGCTGTGTTTTTGGCTTTGGATAGTGCAGTTTTAACCTGTGTGTTGGTGATTGCCAGGGCCTTACATTCATCTGGTATTGTTATGGGCCCTTTAGGGGGTGAGAGGGGTGAGAAGTTTGCACTGAACCTGTCTGTCAAAATGTTGGCAATATCAGTTGGTTCAGTGTATTTTGTGCCACTCTGCACCAACTCATAGCAGATCTGAGAGTTTCCACTTAGGTTCTTGGCATAGCTAAAGAATGCTTTGTAGTTATCTTTGGAGTCCTTGGAAATTTTTCATTCAAAGCTAGACTTGGATGATTTAATGAGGGATTGTAGTTTCTTGCTGATACTGATCAGGGATGTCTTTCCTTCTAGGGATTTTGCTCTTATCTGTACTAGTTTCTTCCTTCTATTGTAGAGCCTGTTTATGGCAGGGGTCCACCAGATTGGTTTCCCTTTCTTTGAGGAGTGAGTCTTGGTTTTACTTGGGATAGCACGATTCATGAATTCCTGCAGATGATCATAGAGTGCCTTGTATAGGTTTTAGCAGCTTGGACAGCATTGTCCATTGGCGTGGGGGCTGTGAACCTTTCCACCTCAGTCTTAAGCAATGTGAAGTTTTCTTCTGAAAAGTTTTTCACGGTGGTTTCCTTGATTGGGATTGGGGGCAGAATGTGAATATCCAGAGTGATTAGTCTATGGTCTGATCTAACCAGCAAGGGATTGACGTCAGGTGTGGAACACCGGTCTCCCATGTTGGTGATGACCAGGTCCAATATGTTGTTCCCTCTGGTGGGGGTATTAACCAGGTGATCTAGGGTGTTTGAGTTTATAAATTCTAGGAAGCGTTGGGCAAGGGAGTTAGTACTTGAGTAGTTCTCCCAGCTAATGTTTGGGTAGTTGAAATCACCCGGTATTAGGGTGTTTGGTAGGACCTTCATATTTCTCAATGTCTCCAGAAATGCAAAATGGGAGTCCTGGGTCATGGTGGGTGATCTGTTGCAAGCTACAATTTGGATTGCAGTTTTACCCATTGTTAGTTGCACTTGGATGATCTCTGATGCATCGTGCTGTGCCACTAACCTGGAGGTGTGAGTATCCTTGATGAATATGGATACACCCCTGCCATTTGTGTTTTGGTCCAGGTTCTGTGGCCAAAAGGTATGGTATGATTTATAGCTTGGTAGTGTTGGGGTGCTCTCTGGAGCCTTAAACCAGGTTTCTGTTACTGCACAGATATCGATGTTCTCCATACTGAGGAGTGCCTCGAGTGTGTGCATTTTGAGGTTTAGACTTCTGGCATTGAGTAGCATTACCCTCAGTTTTTGGTTTCTTGTGCTATTTACGGTGGTGGGTTTGTCTTTTGAGCCTTGCCTAAAAAAGGCACTATGGGGGTGGCAGGAGCTTTTGCCAGTATTCAAAAGCCTAAGGGTGGCAGGTGCAAGCCATCATTAGCAAAGCAACGTGGCTTTTTGAGCATGTAATCCCAGGCAGACAGATACTGAATCCCCTTTGAATGACACCAGAAACTTAGCCAATTATTGAAGTTGATATATTTTTTTTTTATACTGTGGCATCATTCTTATTGAGGGTAGGATGCTACTCAGGGTCAGGGTCATATCTGCCTGGGCTACATGATCAGAGAACTCTTCCATGTCTCTTTTCATGTAGTCCAGGGAGGTACATCTCAGGTCATTCACACCAACATGTACAATGACAGAGTCGTATTTGTACTTGTTCTGGAGTGACCTGAGTGCTTGTGTTATGTGGCAGATCCCGGCGCCCAACAGGCAGCTAACTGTAACCTTCTCCTTGTCCATCCTAGTTACTGGGACATCAGTGTGCCTGACTATAGAGTCACCTATCACTAGTGCGTTGGGTATGTTATTTTGCCTTAAGGGCTGTAATTGCGTGGCACACTGATTATGTGAAGTATGTGTTTCATGGTTGGTGATGGGTTGTGAAGGTTGCTTGGATGTCAGCTTTGGAGGTCTCTGTTGCTTTTGCAGATTTTTTATTTAGAGCTTCCGAGTATGTTTTCATGTTTTTATGTGTGTTATTTGCCTGTGTTTGTTTGTTAGGTCTCTGTGAGACTGGTGGTGTGTTGCAAGTATTACCCTTCTCCTCTTGACAGGCAGTTACAGTCTGGGGTTGAGAGAGCTTTGCCGCCAGTCTGGCTCTATAATTGCATCTTTCACATATATTAGTGTTTGATGGTATTAGGAGAGGGTTGTCTGTGCAGATGAGGCAGTTGTAACATTGCCTCAAAATACCCAGATTCACCAGCCGGACTGAAGAGTACACCAGAAACTGCCCTTTGGACATGCCTGAATAGGTAGAGTGAGCTGTTTTTCTGATTGACTGGTGTGGACAAACAGAGAGCCTTGTCCTTCTGGACAGTATAAGGGGGGGGCTAGTGCTAGGGGTATTTAGTGCTTGTTATGAGTTTTAAGCAAATGCAGGGCTGTAAAATGAATGGTTTGAGTGCTAAAGTTGAAAGTTTGTCTAGTTCCAAGGGAAAAACTGAAGAGTAGACTTTGTGGAGTCTGGAATAGTTTAACCCTAGCTAACCTGCGCTGCCCGGCGCTCAAAACCACGCAAATGCAGTTTTTATATCAGAAATATTAAAGAGATAGAAATTAGCCCAATTTGGCCAATAAAACTACAGTTTCTGGGCAGAAACCACTCCTCCAAGGGCAGGTAGGCTGTTTAGAGCTCCCCACTCTCACTGCTGAACAAAGAAGCTTCCTTTTTGCCCAAGTAAGGTATGGCCAAACACAGAATCTTAAACACAGTCCAGGTATCAGCAGGTATCTGAAACTGTACTTTTCTAGCTTAGTAAGGCGGGAAAATAGCAAGATTTTTTTTTGTTTTTTTGTTTTTTTCAAGAAAACAGTAGCAACAAATGCAAAAAACACTTTTGTAGTGCAGTAATGGCTGTTGCATTTGAGTGGGAAGCCAGTAACAGTTAAAAGTACAATTTACAACAAAAAATTAATTTTAAAGTGCAGGCACAGATAAATGCAATTTCAGTGTAAAATGTGCATTCTGAGAAGCAATAAATGCCAGAAAACAAGCATTTAGGCAGAAATAGCAATAAGCAACAAGAAAAACAAAACAAAAAAAGATCCCTCATCAAATCCACCAAAGTTAGTTACGAAAGCAAAATTGCAGATACTAAGGACAACCACAAGGCATTCTTTAGTTATGTCAAGAATCTGCATAATAATACTCCGATTTGCTCTGAGCTACAGCACAACAGTACCATTTATACTGAACCAACTGATATCGCCAATATCTTGGCAGACAGGTTGGGTCTATATTACAACGTCAAACTCACAGGAGGGTGAATGTTGTAATATTGAACCCAAATGTTCAAAATACGAAAATAGCGAAGCCATGGCACACCGATTTTTTTTTCCCAGGGAAAAAAATCAGTGGGCCATTTTCGGGGCTTTGCTATTTCTTCAACTGTGATACGATCTCGGAGTTGGTATATTTAAATAGGAGGGGTGTGGGGGGCACAGCCCTCCACATTGGGGGGTGTGGGGCCAATCCCCCCACATTAGGTTAAGTTTAAAGTGTAAGTGTTTTTTTGTACCGGAACAGCGATTTTTTTCCCTATGTTTTCATAATTCTTGGGTTTCGAACTTCATGGTTCAATATTACATCGTTCGAACTCCTGTGAGTTCAATGATGTAATATAGACCCAACAGGTTTAGTGCAAACTTTACTCCACCCTCACCCCCCAAAAGGCCCATCCACATACCCGAGGCATACAAACTCCCTATTATCATGACTGCACAAATAGAAACCGCATTGACCAAAGCTAAGAATACAGCTTCCATGGGACCAGATAATATACTGGATTGTGTCCTGCACGATCTACAAATAGAACTGGCACCACACCCGAGTGCTCTGTTCAACAACAGCCTCAATTCTGGTATTGTCCCCACTGAATGGTGCACTGCAACAGTCATCCGACTCTGCAAAGGGGGTGTGACTACTGACCCTGGGAACTACCGCTCCATCAGCTTGACAAGTCTTATCTGTAAGGCTATGGAATGTAGTATTATGGATCTTATAAATAAGGATATAGGGAACCTTCAAACCCTGGACCCCATGCAGTTTGGGTTTGTGAAAGGCAAATCATGTCTGCTCAATCTCATAGACTTCTTTGAAGCTGTCACCAGAGCACTGGATGAAGGCAAGGCTGTCCACACAAAGCCTTTGACACCACCCCACACTCTGGAATCATTGATAGGCTCACTAATATGGGCATTAACCCATAAATCACTAGATGGGTTGCCAACTAGCTCACTGACAGAACCCACATAGTGAAAATAGCTGACTCCAAATCTGACTACCGGACAGTTACAAGTGGAGTCCCACAGGGGTAGGTTCTGGGTCCTCTCCTGTTTGGTATCTACTTCTCTGAAATCAAGCCAACAACAACGGACTCTGGTTAACCAAATTCGTGGATGACTGCAAACTGGGAGCTATTATTGATTCTCAAGCTGACGTGGACATCCTACAAAAAGGTCTAATGAAAACCAATGACTGGTGCCAAAACCATGGCCTTAGGCTCAACGCTAAAAAATGCATCATCATTCCCTTAATGAAAAACATGGTGCCCACAAACTACCATACTGAAGGGAACCCATCTAACTCTGAAGGTGTTATAAGGGATCTAGGGACACAGGTAGATAGCAATCTCTCCTTCGACAACCACATCACCACTGTAGTTAGGAAGTCCTTTTACATGGCACATCTCATCACAAATGGTTTCTCATCCAGGAAAAAAAAAGTCATTATCTCTCTCTACTCGGCCCTCATCAGACCCATCATAGAGTACAATGCCCCATTTGGCATGTACCTCACTAGTCACCTCCAACAGCTGGAAAGGCTACAGAAGTTCCTCACAAAGAGGATCTTAGGACTCAAACACATGCCTTATGCAGATAGACTTAAAAAATTTTAACTTTACTCCATCTCAAATCGCCTACTTAGAGGCAGTCTCTGCTTGACATACAGAAACATGTCTGACTCAGTTTTGCTAGATATGCTTCATCTGAAAAAATCCCAGTCCATCTGTGCAACTCATTCCAAAGACCTCAACCTTATCACCACATTAAATAGAACCTGCTGGAGGGATAGGTTCCTAACCCAGAGACTTCCAATACTCTGGAATAAACTCCCCATTTCATCAAGCAGAGCACCTCACTGGCCCTCTTCAAGAGAAATCTTGACGAGTGGATGGGAAATAGGAAATTCACCCCGAATATCACTTCAATTGCATTGCTAGTTAGGGGCACAGGGGAACTAATGTCTAGTAAGCCAGATGACTGGGAACACTTTTGGGCTAGGCTTGCATTGGCTCCAGGGCCATTAGCCTAGTACTTATCTATGAACCTATGAACCTATAAATGCCGTCTATCTCATTCAGAGTGAACCAGGCCATTGCAGTCTTTGTTGGCCATGGACACTTATTTTAAGGGATCTGATCCCCTCTTCTTTGCTAAGCACATCATCATCTATTTTAGAATTTGTTGTACCCTCTTGTACTAGCTGAGTGAATCCTTTTTTGTGTTGCAATTCCAGTATTTCTCTCTGATTAGGATGCATGAATGTTTCTGGGAGTTTTTCATTTTCCTTGCTCAAGACCTTATAATTTCATTATTTTATTCCATATCTATAAATCTTTCCCACTGTTTTTCACTGATGCATACTATTGCCAAAGGCACCCTAATATCATTTTCTTGAAAATGGCATCCCCTTGGCAATTTCAGGTTCTTCAGTCAAATGCAGTGGTCCTAAGTACTACTGAGCAAAATCAGCAGGTTCATAGCTAACTCATCTTACCATAAACATCATTGCATTATTCCTCCTAAAACTAAATTTCTTCTGGTCACAGATAGAACCACCTTAGCTTTTTTATTATTTGAAATCTTCTGTCTACATCATTGTCCTGCCTTGGGATTATTACTGAAATGTAGGCAGTACTAGCCAACTCAAGTAGGCAAAAAAGCCCTTACTATAGACCAGGTGACCCTAATTAAATTTGCAGCTCAGGTGCCTGACTAATGTAGCCTGAGAGAATAGAATTCAGTGGATAATATCATCTGACTCATTCTAGGAAGATAAAAGCAGCTGAAACTCATACAGACCAGCAAGCACATGTTTCCATTGTATACATGCAGTTTTATGTATCTTCCACACTTTGTTTCAAACTGCTTGGCAATGGCACTCAGGTATTTAGTATAGGTTTAAAAGTATGTTCTGTCCAGGTCAAGTTTCCATGTTCTGCTGAATTCAACTAGTTTTACCAACAATTTTGAGAATATGTTCTTATTTTTGAATAAGTCTTATTTTTCATTCTGTTTTATTAGACTCTGATAGTGCCTTCCATATTTTGACTTCAGGATATGCTGCAAGAACCTTAAAATGTCAGTAGAAGTTTCTGTTCATACATTTATGTGTTGTAACTGCTTTGGTTTCCTTTTTCCCAGTTGCCTCACCTTAGTATTTACTTCACTTTGTTTTGTCTGTTACATGAAAAGGCCTTCACTGCTTGCAAGATAATTTCTTTTCTCAGTGTGTACTAACCTGATCACTACATATCCTGCTCTGAACTCCCTTGGATGGACATTTCTTTTTTACTTTCTTGCTGTGCCTGTTGTGTGCTGTATGATCTCTTACTAAAGACACTGCAGCTTTTAACCTGTCCTGTGTGTCCAAAGAATACTTATTACATTGTTAAAGGTGGTGTTTTCTTGTTTGTTTTTTTCTCATCATTTTTTTTTGCTATACCTAGCAAGTCTCAGGGTGTCTACCCTAAACCATTTCAGATAGTATGAATCCAGTCTATATTTGGGTTACTTCTCTTGCAGTAAAGAGGAGAAATGGTACCCAGTCGGTCTTAGTTTTTGCCATCTACCTCTGTAGTCTTTGGCTTTTTCACTTTATAGCACTGGCGCCATGCATGTATTATTCTGCACATGAATGAGAGTGCCTCTGTCAGTAAGAATTTCTCAGGGGTATCATATTAGTTTTTTTTTTTTTTTTGCTATAGACTTTTTTTTAATTCTTCCTCATTTACTGCAACAAGAGTTTTTGCTGCATAAATGGTAATTACCATTACATTTCTTCAGTTAAAGCATGGTTATTTAGTAGGCATGTTTAGTTCTTTTGCATCCTTATTTATGCCAGTTGTGCTCTCTCTAGCTCTGTTTAGTGTATCATCCTCTAGCTATGTTTTCTTAAAATTACCATGACTTATCTGGAGATAAGGTATGTCAGAATTTTCTTCAGTATTCTGATATAACATGGAGGTACTGGTGTCTTCTCCTAAAAGTACAAATATATTCTTTTCCCCATCATCTAGTGTACATCTAGTTCATCCACTGTGAAAGGCAAGTCTAGAAAATATTTTGTTAGTCAGTGCTACTTTCTGTTCCCCTTTTCTTCCTGAAAGGTAATTTTGCCAACATGTCTTCCTTTTGTTTCTGATTGTCTCAATGCATTGGTGGAGTGAAGAGAATATTAAGATACATTTTCAGGTCTCCCTCCTTGCTTTTATTCAGTGTGAGACACATTTGCCCTTTCTTCAGTTTCTGTTCTTTTTTGTCTTTAGGATTTCCTTGATTAGGGCCTTCTCTTTGTTAGCCTCTATATGGACATATTTTTACTTTAATTGTTGTAGTATATTGACAATGTTCTATTGTGGATGTATCTAACCCTTCCGCACAAAGTCAGAACTTGACTTCCTTTTTGTCTTTTAGCCTGCATTTATATCTTTGCTGTGGCCATGTACTTCTGGCAGTGTACCTGGCGGTACCTCTTCCTCCATAGCTTCCATAGTTCTTTAAACTAAGGAACAAATAAAATAAATAAAATTTTGGGCAATTATTACATTATGACAAAGATTATGCACCAGAGCTAGAAGATGTAAAACTTTATTCAAGATACTCTACGTTTCTAATCATGTTGCAGAATATTCCCTTTGGTCTCTATGTACACACCTCACTTCACTTTTGGTTTACTAGCTGTTTTATGTTTGCAGCTGTAGTGTAATTTAACCAGTGCAATCGTGCTTCCTGAGTCCAATTAACCTAGTATTTTTTCTCTTATGCTACCAAGTACATTTCATAAATCTAGTGCTTGCGCAAAGTCAAAATGCAAATTCTACACTTCACAGAGTTAACCATTCAGTATTGTCACATTCAAATAGAGAAATTTCTGGAAAATTATGTTTAACAGACTGTTGACTACTATTAATAGTTTATACAAATACATTATCGTTGTTAAATATGCAGTGCCTATCTGTATACACTTTTCTAGGGCACTTAAAAGAATTAGTTCAAATGTTGACATATTTTTCTTAGTGCAAGGACAGCAACATACCTTGGTAAAGGCTTTCTACTAGTCATTTGGGCATATAAGTCTGACTTAACATTTATAACATCACTTAGTAACAAATATTCTACTGCCATTGATTGAGGGTCACTCAGTTATTCACTTTCTTAAAAAACTAGGAAGTGTCCTCCTAAATTTATATTCATCTGAAATTTTCAGATGTTTACTTATATAATCTGTGCAAGGTTTTAGCCACAGTTTCAAAATATATTGCAAATCTACCATTTCAGTTCTTACCAGTTTGTCTATATAAATTGTGCTTTTATGACATTTATAGGACTGAACCGCAGGTAAATCTCCAGTCCTTGCTAAAGTCTCCTTTTTTATTCATTTGGTAATCAAGTGCTTTGCAGCCTTTCAAAACCATTACTGCTTTATGGCCTCTCCATTTAAATGGGACTACAGTATTTTGAAGTATTCTGTCTGAGGCCATTTTCTCCTAGAAGCATAGCCTTAAAAAACAACTAGATAAGCCTCTGCATCATTCTCAGCTCCAATTTTATTCAAGGTTGGATTTGAAATTCAGACTCACTAGGAGGTGGACTGCTGGTTGACCTTGTAGGAAATCTGTCACTGAAGGTCTATTAGGTGTTGGTCTTTTGTGTGTGTGTGTGTGTGTGTGTGTGTGTGTGTGTGTGTGTGTGTGTGTGTGTGTGTGTGTGTGCGTGCGTGCGTGCGTGCGTGTGTGTGTGTGTGTGTGTGTGTGTGTGTGTGTGTGTGTGTGTGTGAATAATAATCAGACATTTGTCAGTTCTCTCTTCAAGACTAAGCTGTGGTCAGTTGCCATGCTTCTTTCATAAAGCTGAGTCAAGTGTTCATCAGTTCTGTCGTATATGCTGACCAGGCACTAGTCTGAGGTTGCATATCTCTTCTGAAGCGCAGGAGTAGATTTTATTAATACAGCGACAATTTCTGTTTTCAAGCAGTATTTGCTTTCTATTGTCAGTTTGTACAAGAAGTAGTCTCACTTACTTACAGCTGTACTCAGAGTAATTAACAAGATTTGTAACATAGCAGTTTTTCTTTCCTTAATTTGAGGAACATGACTCAAACAAGCAGCTAACTTTTTGGAAAGTCTGCAGTATACAAAAGACGCAGTTTTGCAGAATAAAAACAGCAATGTAGTATGTAGGGTGCTTAGTGATAAAACACACAGTTCATGGAATGAGTGTTGTGGTGTAAAATCATATTTATCTTAAAAAAACACAGTTCATAAAATAAATGCAGTTCTTACCAAACAAGTAACAGTAAAACACAATATAAATAAAATGACATTTCAGTTAGCATCTTCACAATATAACACGTGTATACTTAGATTCAGTACTACTTTCTAAACTGGACTGCAGAGTAGCTGGCCTAAATAAAACCGCACTTAGGAGACCTTTAGACAGCAATATAGCTCTCTTTCCAATTCCAGCAACAGGAAACATCATAACAGTTTCACCTTCTAATGAAGCAAAACTAATTCCAACACAGAACTTTCTAGAAAGTATCATCCTTTCCCCAGCACGTTTCAGGTTTTATTACTGTAATCCATATCAGTAGCTCTGATGACTGCCCGAAGTACTTTTTTTTTCAGTCTATCTGTTATACTTTACTTTGTCTCTCATTTGTCCTTCTTATATAATTACCTACTTAAGCCATCTCTACCAAATTAATTTTTAAATGCTGATGACATTGTAAGGGTTAAAAGTGCATCAAATATAGATATGGAATGACAGGTTAGCTGTCAGAATGTTTCAGTGGTCTTAAGTGTCATTGTTGGCATTCCATCTGCACTGCATTTGATGACCTCAGGGACAGTACAACTGTGTATACAAAGGCTGATATTTCTTATAGATAACTAATGACTGCAAATTGCCATAGGGACACTGTTTTAGAGCGTTTTTCACAATGTAAAACAGAAGAAAGACACATCAAATTGTGGTCACCAGTCTCAGTGTATGCTATACTTCATATAAGTGAATGGATCTAAAGGTAGAGAGTCATTGTCATTCTTTATTTAATTGTGTAAGGTATCACAGAATTATTGACATTGTTGTAGACACTGCATGAATTTACACTGTAGAATGTTTTTGTTTTGATGTGAGCTCTAATAAAATGAAACATATGTACTCATTTACTGTATCTGCAGATTATTACATTTCTCAAAAGAAACATCACAATGAGTGTATTACAACACATGCACACACACACACACACACACACACACACACACACACACACACACATAAAACTGTATAATTTGTCAAAATTCTCCGGACAGTGCATTTTAAATAACACTCTCCCTTCCTTGTCAGTCTTTTCTCCAATTCCTTTTGACCTTTGCAGGCCACCATACTAGCAGCAGCTATATTGCCTACAACAGGCATTTCCTTAGCCAGTGCCCATTCTTCCATCTTTGGTTCATAGCTGTTTCCTGTGGTCATGTGAGAATGATATGGGGATTGATATAAAACCAAACGTTTCTGAGCTTATTAGGGACTGTGGTAGTACATGGTGTTATAGTTATACCCTTGTGGTCTAAGCTTGCAAATGGCAAAGACCTGTTTTGTTAATTTATACACTAGGACCATGGCATAATTAATTTGTTGAGGCATGTATGCTGATATGTTCTGACGATAATCTTCAGACTTTTCCTCACAGATAAGGGCAACCTCTCATCCCCACTGTTTCAGATATAATAGACATTGTGGGTAAAATGTACAAAGTCAAATCCACAATGGAAATAAAGTTATCAGCATACACTAACAGGCACTATACACTTACATCATACTATACAATTAAGGTGAAAAATGATCTTCACAATCACTGTATTCATGGGTAGCGCATAGATAGTAACTGCTTGCAGTGTAGGGGACCACTGTGGAGCCTAGCATAAGTTCTCAGTTACCTCTCTGGTTAAGTGACTTGGTTAAGTTCATCGAGTAGGCACATGAGGACTGAGGGAATCAAACCCCGTACCACAGGAACTATAGCTCACAGACTTAAACCCCTGCATCAACTACTTTCTTTTACGGTTTGCAGTGCACTTTTGAACCACCAGTACCCTCTTGTAAGCCAATTTTTTTTCCTTTGATGGCTAATTATACAATTAAGCTGCATGTTTCTTGGAGAGATGTTAACATTTCACAGCAGGTGCTGGTGGATATAGTTGAGGGGCTTCTCATACCGCTATATTCTTGAAAATTGTAAAACTGAAAAAAAAAAAAAAACGGTATATTTCACCCTGAGACACAGTAATCTTGGTTCATGTGACACCAGTACAAAGTTTCTTATATGCAGGGAGTACCTGAGGTCTTTCTGCCACTCTGTAAAAAGAAAAAAAAAAACATGTTTTGCTTCATTTAGTCTAGTACAGAATTATGTCCTTAGTGCACCAATGTAGACCCTCAAAAGTGTGTTTTAAAGGTAGAACCGTAATCTACTAGCCTTGCCATGGTTCTCAGAGACGATCTTAGAGAAGCGGGTAAAAAGTTATCAGTTTGACAGTACTGTGTATCCCCATGGTTGAAAGAATTTAACATCAGATATTACTTTTATAGTTTACAGTGCACTTTTGGACCACTTGTAGCTTGTGGCAGGCCATATTTGTTTTACTTTGATGATTAATTATAAAATGATTTAATAATTATATGCAAAGACTTAAAAAATTCACCTATGTGCTGGTGTCAGAATAACAACAAAGATACATCCTTGATTAACATTATTTTTTATTAAAATTAAAAAGAAAAAGAAATCAACTAAAAAAAAATTCATATTACAATTGTGAAAAGGCATTTTAAGATGCATCTCACTGTGAAATAATTATTTATCTTGGGCATTGAAAGACTTCAGTTCTACTAGTATCCCATACAGCACAACAACAGATTCCTGAGATGACAAACTGATTCATAATACCTATTATAGATATTAGGTGTTATCAATGATATCATATTAATGAAGAGGAAGAGAAATGCTGCTTAATTTCAAAGCACAGAAGCTCTTGTTACCTTTATTTTCCTTGAAGATGTTATGAAATACATTTGATCAGTTATGGGGTTGAGTAGGAGTATCTCCAGAATTTGTAGTGCATGTGTATGCTATGGTTTCTGCTGCCGTATCTTCTGTAATGGACATTTTGTAGAAGAAGAAATTGCAGAAATTATATCAACTATCTTGACTGCTTTAAATAGGAAAGTCAGTGATGTAAAGAGAAAGAAATTCCTGCAAAGCAAGAAATCCATTTTACCATGATGTAAGTCTATTACATTAAACAGCAAGTTGTGCTAAATTCAGATAGTCACAATGTATATGGTGGAACCATTTATTTTAGCTTACTTATTTAATCCTCATTAAATGTGAACCACAAAATATAGTAGGTTTTTAAAGGTGAAATGAGAGATTTGGCTTGCTTCACTGGCTTGTTCAGTTATGATGTAGCTCACATCAACCCTTTCCCTATAGGGTGCTACTCACTTGTTGGTCATCACCAAAACAACAGTAGCATCATTACAGGTTCATAGGTTATGATTAGGAACTAGAGCTAGTGGACAATTTGTATTATAGATACATGATCCCACACTGAATCTTCCAAGACATGAAATTAAGTCAAGACACCAAACAAGGTTTGAGGGTCCAGACCTGAGGTATACTTATAATTGCCTATTATGTCATCCATGTTATGTTTAAAAGGGTCAGGTAACTATAATGCTTTACATATATTCTATAAAACAGGTATAATCTTAGATATATGTCTATCCCTCCAGCAGGTCCTATATATGTTGCTGTGGAAGTTTAGATCACATCAGTGGGTGCTTAAGGTGCTATTACTTTTCTAGATTTGATGAAGATTGTGTAGGACTGTTTTCCTTGAGGTTCTGTAGACTAGGCAGAGGTCCCCTCTCAAAAGTTGATAGGACATGTCAGAGACTGAGAGTGTTTTAACAAGGCAGGATAGTTCAAGATGTACATGCCTTTGATTGTCTTAGTAAGAAAATGTTGTGGTCATTCAAGCTTGGTTATGTGCTTTGATAAGTGCATAGAAAAGAAAGTATCATACTGTAAAATTGGCCTGATAGGGGATGAGCAGATAGGGATGATGACTTTCTTCAATTTAGAAGATATACCCCAGGTGATCAGTCTGGCCATATAAACAGATTCCTAATAGCAGTGGTAATGTGGTGGTCAGAAGATAGTTTATCATTAATGAAAGTGCTGAAGTCCTTAATGACTTAGTCAATTGTTAGGGTCAGTGTCACCTATGTGAAAGTATCAGCAGTGCCCAGTTTTGATAAATGACACAATGCTGCATCTGTTGTCATTTAGCATGAGGCTGTGGTCTAAGTATCACTTATTAGTGTGTGGTAGGCTCTCCAGCATAACCTTGTGGCCATTTGGGGTATTTATGACAACTCCCAGGTTATGATCATCAGCAAATTTTGTCAGACACAGATCCTTAGTGTCAGCCTTGTTATAAAAAAAGTAGATAACAAAAGAGGAATTGTGCCAATACGCATCCCTAAGGAATACCACTGGTATCTCCTCTTTCATTTGAAAGTGTGCCTCCAACATTACCATACTGGGTCTGTCTGTGAACCAGTTTGCTATACAGTGGGTAACACTGGGATTTCATTTAGTTTCATTAGGTTATCAATGATGCCAGAATGTGGATGGTGTCAAAAACCTCTGGCCAAATCCAGGTATGCAGTGTGAACTGATTTCCCTGAGTTCAGTGTCTCAGTGACTTTTTCAAAATTGTCCACCATGTTTAGGAGGCACAATCAGCCATTAACAAACTCAAACTAGTTTAGGTCCAAGGCCTGAAAACTCCCTATGTCTTTGTTAATGAGTTCCATAATGATGCACTCCATTGCCTTACAGATAAGGCTGTTGAGACTTATGAGAGTATTGTTCCAGGAGCACTGTTTGGTTTTACTTCTGAGATTCCTGACATATATAATGATGGCTTTGTGGTTATCCTTAGCATGGATGAAAATTCTCTGTTTAAATAAAATACAATAAAATGCAGAAACAGTATCATTCAATGCAGAAAACAGATTTAAATGGCAACTTAACTGCAGACATAAAAAGTAAAGAGAGAATTTTCCTGCTTTAACTGTAGACATAAAAAAGTAAGAAAAGTACTGTCCTGTTTTTTTTTTCTCCAATTTAAAAAAATCTAGCAGTTAGTCAAATACTGAGTACATGTGGTACAGGCCTCTGTAGTTTAATCAAAGGAGAAGCAAGACTCAGCAAAGCGAAAGTCTTCATCTTGTAATACCTTAAACCAACCACAGTGGAGACCCATGCTATTTTTTAAATTATGCCTTTAGAACATACCAGTGTTTCAAGTACATGGCTTCTGAATGCCCAGGACTTTTTGCTTTCACTTTTTAAATTCATTACTAGTACATTCAGGCCAATGAAGCCAAACCCCTCTTTTTAATCTTTGGATCTTTTATTCAATGATAGAAGAACTACAGTAGACAACTCATCTATATTTAACCATGATCCAAATTATTGGTACACATCCAGTGGATAAATATCGCACTTACAAAATGAGAAAGCAGACATACAGACAGCTGTTGTAAACCTAATACTCTGTATCAGTGGATATGGATGTACTGCAAATATAACAACATAAGAAGAACCAAGGCACAGTGTAACCGAATACGATTTTTTTGTCCCCACTTGGAACATTATTTAACCAGGTGCACTGCCAATGCCCCACATCCACACCAAGTCTATCAGCTTAACCCCTACCCCACATCCATATTATGGTATTGCTGGGGCCATTAGTGCATCCTAAGGGCATCCTGGGGACTCAGCCATCTTTGCATACATCCCTGGGGGGGGGGGTTCTTTTACATGTGCTACCTACTCCCTTTCTCACCTTCTGTGCTTGTCAATTATGTCTGAGGCTAACTTCCATCTTTGGACCGGGCATTACCTATGGGAGCATTACCCCCTTTGGACAGGAACACTCATCCTTCCCTGCTGCTTCATCAATTACCAGAGCTGCTAATCGAACCCAGGTCAACTGGGCCGTAGTCAGGGTTTTATCCTTCTACACTAATGGAGCGTCTCAGTGTAATATGATATCTGACCAGCACAAGATGTATAACCAGGATAACCTGCTTATATGCCAATGTGTATAATGTCATATCATGGGAAAATGCATCAATATTGTTTTAATAAATGCAAAAATTCTGCTGACGTTTACAGACTATGCTACTCACATTTCTTCCTTCATATTGAAAGATTTAAGGTGGAATTAGCTGTGTTGAACATAGAAAATTCAGATGAAGTTGCCATCTTCAAAAATTGCCAAAGTGGGACAATTTGTAGTGAGCTATGAGTGTGCTGTCAGGAAAAATACAGCCTCAGCCAAGACAAAACATTTGTTTCATTTTATTACCAAAAAGGCAGTCTCACACTTAAGCAAATGTAGTTGTTTGTGCTACTTTTTATTATAGTAGTACATTCACTGGCTCATTTGGTGGGATATAGTTTTGCTACATATAAGATAAGTTACTCATCGTTTAGTATAGATACGGAACTAGAAGAATTATTCTCAAGAGGTTTGACTTTTGTTCCGACTCATCCATCTGACTTAGCTAAAACTTTGCTGGATTTCAAGTATTTCATTAGGAAATTGAACTTAGCAATTTTATTAGGTAATTGAGAAACTACCTCTGCTGAATTTAAGATCCCTAGTATATGCAATCCACCTTTACACCCTACATTGGCTTTGTTCGACTGCATTTGTGAATTAGACATCAGATCTTTACTTAATGACGACAACAGAAATGCATTTAAAAAGTGTGGATATGTGTTTAGAAATGAAAACGTGGTTTTGAATGAAAAGGGATATTTACCAGTAAGGTTGATGAAGCCTGATAAGGGGGAAAGGTTAGTTTTAATCGATCTTGATGAGTACACTCAGAGAATGAGACTGTTATTAGACAGCGATACTTATCAAAAAGTCAGCTTGAATGAAATTATTATAGCTTATAGCCGTATCAACTCTTATTTCAGCTGCATGTTTGTAGAGGCTACTATACACGTCACTATATTTAACTATTTAACAACATTATTTCCTAGAATACCTAAGCTATTCAGTGTACATAATACATAAAAGTATATCTGACCCACCAGTGAGAGCTTTAATGGATGCCAGGCATTTAATTACATATTCAAGTGCTAAACTAGTAGATTCTATCTTAAAACAAATATATTAGTACGGAAACACATATTTGTCGTGATTCATGGTCCTTTTTAGCGGGCATAAACAACCTTAAATTTAAGAAAGAATACAATTTCCTGACAGTAGATGTCAGAGACCTATACAGTTTAATACCGCACTTAGAAGGAATTAAGTGGGTCTCATCTAAGATGACAGTAAATGGAGCTCCCCCAATGGAAATTAGACTTATTGAAGAACTCTTAGACATTATATTAAATAGGTTCATAGGTTCATAGATTAGTACTAGGCTAACTGCCCTTGTGGGCCATTTTCAGCCTAGCCAATTACCCCATGTGAGAATCAAACCCTGCACCTTATGTTTGTAAGGTAACCACTTTAACCATTATGCCAACCTCCCACCCCACATAATTACATATCTTTTGATAAAGAAATGTACCTACAAAATGTAGGGGTAGCAATGAGCTCACCATGTGGTGCGAGATTTGCAAACTTGGGAACATCATTTCATATTAAACAATAGTGACATCAAAACCCAAATATACTATTACACTCGATTCCTGGATGATATATTCATTATATTTCATAGGCTCATAGGTTGGTACTAGGGCCTATACAAGGCTAGCCATAACAACTCCCTGGCTATTACTTCCCTGGGGAAGGGGATGATTTAAAGGGGATGAAAGTGCAGCCAAACCATTGGCACACTATCTCAATAGCACTGCACACTTTTTACAATTTACTAGCAACTGCGATTGAGATAACATATCGTACTTAGATGTCGATCTAAAGAAAAACAGAAATCAGTCTAGATATACAGCAAAAATCCATTTGGAAAAACACGTACTCGAACACATTCTTGCACTACACTGGCTCACACCCCCACCAACAGAAAAGGTCCATTGTCAAAGTACAATTAGTGAGAGCAGCAAGAATGGTGACACTAGAAAATGAATTTTTAGAAGAATGTGAAAAACTTAGAAAAACGTTTTTGAAAAGAAGTTACCTCAATTCATTAATTATAGAATTGACAGCAGAAGTTAAAATTAAAGAAATAATGGGGTGTATAAACCAATTCTTAAAAGAGAGAATAGACAAAACATAGCGACAACTATGGATACTCAAAATTACATTGAATTAGACAATGTAAGTCAGCTTAATTCAGCTAATATATCTATATATATATATATATATATATATATATATATATATATATATATATATATATATATGTATACAACAAATTTGGTCCGAGTTTTATAATTACATAGAGTACAGATGCACTTGAAGTGAAAAAAGTTATCATCAAAAACTGGAACTTACTAAATAGTGATAGGGAAATTCCTAATAAAATAGGTGAATTACCCACGGTAATTTTCAGGAGAGGACACAATTTGAAAAACTTCCTAGAAAGACCTATATTAAGTACAACAGGGAATCCTGGAATGTACAAGTGCAAGATGTGTAATTACTGTAGGTTTATGGAAATAGGTCAATAGTTTCATATTAGAAACATTTCTTACTTAACTTGGAAAAAATTCAACTGCAACTCAAAAATGATAGTATATTTAGCCCAGTGTCAATCATGCCCTGCCTTCTATAGCGGGAAAACCGACTGGAAGCTCGGAGAGCAAATTTATAAGCACCTATATTGTATCAATAGAAGTAAATTGGAAAATGCTTTGGCCAGACATATAATAAGGTTCCCAACTCATCAGTTCAAATTTAGAGTTATTGATCCGATAACTATCCAGGCTTAAACGAAACTTGTTCAGTTTTATGTCACCTGAAGTTGAAAAGTCAATGAGATAACAAAAGTACAGGGGAACGTAGTAAAGTATTTTTTTTTGGACAGGTTAGTATAACGTATGTAAGCAAGAAGAAACACAATCATACTTTTTTCATTTATTATTTATTATTTTTTTAATGTGCAAAGACAGTGGGGAGATGAATAAGTGCTGCTAAGAATACACATAGTTTGTGTAATGTTGGTTTATTATGTAGGTGAAGTTAGCAAAGAGTTAATGGCTTTTTGATTGTCTAGAGGAAAACATTTTTTAGTACTTAATAAATAAGCACCTATCAAAGCATGGCTAAGGGTCAGCTCCCGCTGTTTTCTCCTGTCTACCTGATGAATCTGGGCATCTTGGGGCAATGCAGCAATTGCCTCATGTACACAGACAACCCTCTCCTTCTACCACCCAACACTACAACCTGTGAGAGATGCACTTATATAGCCATACTGGAAGCAAAGCTCTCCTCACCCATGACTGGACTAGACAGTCAAGAGGAGAAGGTAAACACTTGCACCACACCACACTCATCACATAGTCCCTCAAAACCTGCACCACCAAAACACACACATAGCAACACAAAACACACACCTACATTAGCGGAGGCTCTCAATAAAAATCTGCTCAAGCAACAGAGACCTCCAAAGCAGAAATGCAAGCAACCTCCACCCCCCAACACAACCCAAATGACACATAGCCCATATCTCAGTGTGCCACTCAACCACAGCCCATAAAGCATAACAACGTACCCAACACTCTAGTCATAGGTGACTCTATAGTCAGACACACTGATGTTCCACTCACCAGGCTAAACAAGTAAAAAGTTACTGTCAGCTACCTGTCAGGTGCCAGGATCTGCCACATGATGCATGCACTCAGGTCACTCCACAACAACTACAAATATGACTCTGTCATTGTTCATGTTGGCGTGAATGCCCTGAGATGCACCTCCCTGGACTACATGAAAAGAGACATGGAGGAGCTCTCCAATCTTGTAGCCCAGGCAGGTATGACCCTAGCCCTGAGTAGCATCCTGCCATCACCCAGAATGATATCACAGTACAAGGACAAAATGACTGACTTCAACAATTGGCTAAGTTTCTGGTGTCATTCTAAGGGGATCCAGTATCTTGTGGAGGCGTGTCCATATTCATTAAGGATATCCACACCTCCAGGCTAGTTGCTTAGCATAATGCATTTGAGATTATCCAAGTGCAACTAACTCTGAGCAAGACCGCAATCCAAATTGTAACTCGCAACAGATCCCGCACCATGCCCCAGAATTCCCACTCCTCATTTCTTGATACACTGGAAAATATTAGGGTACAACCAAGCACCTTAATAATGGATGATTTTAACTACCCCACCATTAAATGGGAAAACTATTCATGTACCAACTCTTTTGCTCAATGTTTTCTGAAATTCACAAATTCCAAAGCCTTGAATCAACTTATCCACACCCCCACCAGGGGCAGCAATATCCTAGACCTGTTCATTACCAACATGGGTGACTGGTGTTCCACACCAGAGGTCAATTCCCTGTTGACCAGATCTGACCACAAGCTAATCAGCCTAGACATCTACATCCTGCCCCCACCTCCATTAGGGAAACCACCACAAAAAAATTTCTCCAAATCCAACTTCACGCTTCTTAAGACAGAAGTGCAAACTTCACGACACCCATGCAGACATACAATAGAGGTACGATTGGTGAATCCTACACAAATGCACTTTATAAGCACTTACATGAGTGCATGGATCATGCTATCCCTAACAGAACCAAGATGCTATCCTCCGAAAAAAGGAAGCCAACTTGGTGATCCCCTGCCATAAACAAACTCTACAACAGAAGAAATAAACTGTTGCAAAAAAAGAGTAAAATCCCATCATTGGAGGAACTCCCTGGTCAACCTCAGTAAGAAGCTGAGATCCCTCATAAAATCCTCCAAAGCTAATTACGAAAACAAAATCACCACTGATTCTAAAGACAACCACAAATCATTATATAGCTATGTCAAGAATCTCAATGGCAACACTCAGATCTGCTTTGAGTTACAGCACAATGCCACTAAATATACAGAACCAACCTGATATTGCCAACATCCTGGCAGATAGGTTCACTGCTAACTTTACACCCTCTCACCCCCTAAAGGGCCCATCTCTATACCAGAAGAATGCAAAGATCCTGTAATCATGGCTGCATAGGTAAAAAACACACTTTCCAAATCCAAGAACGCAGCATCCATGGGACCTGACAGCATCCCAGACTGCGTTCTACATGAACTACAGAATGAACTTGCACCCCACCTAAGCACCATGTTCAATCATAGCCTCACCTCAGGCTTTGTGCCCACTGAATGGCGCACAGTGATGGTTTTCCCACTCTACAAAGGGGGAGTCACCACAGACCCCAGAAACTACTGCCACATTAGCCTAACGAGCCTGGTGTGCATGGCCATGGAACATATCATCATGGAACTTATAAACAAAGACATTGGTAATCTCCAAACTCTGGACCCCACCCAGTTTGGGTTTGTAAAAGGCAGAACATGTCTCCTAAACCTAATAGACTTCCTTGAAGCAGTCACCAAAGCTGTAGATGAGGGTAAGGTGGTTCACACAGCCTATCTAGATCTCACCAAGGCTTTTGACACCATCCCCCACTCTGGAATTATAGATAAACTCACTAAATTACCTATGTCACAAGACAGGTTGCCAACTGGCTCACTGACAGAACCCACACTGTGACAATAGCAGACTCCAAATCTGACTTCAGACCAGTGACAAGTGGAGTACCACAGGGTTAAGTCCTGGGTCCTCCTCTGTTTGGTATCTACTTTTCTGAAGTACAGGCTAACACAGAAGGTCTTTGGCTAATGAAGTTCGCAGATGACTGCAAACTAGGAGCCATAATTGAAACTTATAATGATGTGGACATTCTACAAAAGGGCTTCACTGAGACAGATGCCTGGTGTCAAAGCCATGGCCTCAAGCTCAATGCCAAAAAGTGCATTGTCATCCCCTTTGGTAAAAACTCTGTACCCATGAGCTACCACATAGGTGGTAGTCTACTTAACACCAAAAGTGTGATAAGAGACCTTGGGACACAGGTGGACAGTAGTCTCTCCTTTGAAAATCACATCACCACAGTAGTCAGGAAATCCTTCTACGTGGCACACCTCATCACAAAAGGTTTCTCACCCAGAAAAAAGGTCATTGTTCCCCTCAACTCATCACTCATTAGTCCCATTATAGAGTACAGTGCCCCTTTTGGTATGTACCTCACAAGACATCTACAACAACTGGAAAGGCTGCAGAAATACCTCACAAAGAGGATTACCGGCCTCAAACAGATGCCCTACGCAGACTGTCTCAAAAAACCCCAGCTTTACTCCATCGCTTATCGCCTACTCAGAGGCGATCTCTGCCAAACATACAAAGCTATATCAAACCCAGAGCTGTTGGACATGCTCCAGTTAAAGAAATCCCAATCCCTCTGAGCTACATGCTCTAGGGACCTAAACCTTGTCACCACAATAAACAGAACATGCTGGAGGGATAGATTTCTGTCTGAGAGACTTCCCATACTCTGGAACAAACTACCTATCTATCAAACAAAGCTCCTCATTAGCACTCTTCAAGAAAAATCTTGATGATTGGATGGGAAATAGGAAAGTCACCTCAGGGATCACCTCTGTGGCTCTGCTCGACAGAAGCATAGGAAAATATTTTTCTTGGGTGGCGAAAGCCAGGGTACATTTTTGGCTAGGCTTGTATATGCCCTAGGGCCGATAGCCTAGTATCTACCTATGAACCTATGAACTTATGATAGCAATTAATTACGTATGCCTATTCTTGAGCACATGATTTAGTAACAAAAGCTTTTAAACTGATTGCAATATGAAGTTATTTTATCTGAGGAAGTTCCAGTTACTGAACTGAATGAAAAGCCCTTCATGTATATTAGTTGTAATAAATTATCCATGGACTGCTTTTTTGGTTGCTGTTCTTCCTTTCATTTGTGGACCGCTGGTGTTAATAGGTTGTACAAGAAAATGAAGACACTCCTGTTGAGAAGTAAAAGGGAATGCTCACAACAGAGCAAAAAGTCCCTCATTAGTCAAAACAAGTGAATTAAGTTTCTGAAAGCAAACTTTAAGGTAAAAATAGCCTCCAAAGCTAAAGATAACCATAAGGCTATCTTAAGGGCAATACCCAACCATGTGTGGAGTTAGTTGTAGATAGCATCACCTATACTCATCCAGAAGGTATAGAAAATCTGCTGCCTAACAAAGAAAGCTCAAATTTCACCTCCCCATCACCCACAGTTCTCTTCCAAGAAATAGCCCCCACCACTCCACATCCAATTATCACCAAAGAACACACTGCTCTCTCTAAAGCTCTAAAGCTAAAAACATGGCTTGAATGGTGCCTGGAGATATACCGATTATGATCTCTCCTTAACCATAGCCTCCAGACTGGGTTTGTCCCAGTAGAGTGGAGGACAGTAACAGTCATCCCTCTGCATAAAGAGGGGCCTTCTACTGACCTGAGAAATTATAGACCCATAAGTTTGACTAGTGTTATATGTAAGGCCATGAAATGAGTAATCATGGACCTGATAAATAATGACATAGGAAACCTCCAAACACTAGACCTGACCTAATTCAGCTTTGTCAAGGACAGGTCTTGCCTACTGAATCTGGTGGATTTCTTTGAAAAAGTTACTAAGGCCATGGATGATGGTAAAACAGTACATACCACCTATCTTGACCTGGCCAAGGCATTTGACACAATTCACCACTCCGATATAAATAAACTGACAAAACTGGTCATAAATCCCTACATTACCAGACTGATAGCAAATTGGCTCATGGAGAGAACATGTGGTTATAGTGGGTGAATCCAGATCCAGCAACAGACCAATTACTAGTGGAGTGCCACAGAGCTTAGTGCTGGGACTACTCCTGTTCGTAATATACTTCTCTGAAGTCAAGATTAATGCAGAATGCCTCTGGAAGACAATTAAATGTGAAAAAAGGTATTATCATACCCTTTGGGAAGTCAAATACCCCTCAAATTACATCAATATTACATCCCCAAGAGTAGACACAGAGGTGAGAGATCTAGGTAGATAGACAATAGCCTGAACTTTGACTGCCAAGTGTCCACAGTGGTAAGAAAGTCCTTCTATGTGGCACAACTTTTAAGTAAAGTTACGGCATCCAGATCCAAGGAAATTATAGTCCCGCTGTACTCAGCCATCATTCGACCAATAATTGAGTAAAGTGTGTCATTTGACATGTACTTAACTCGGCACTTACAACAGCTGGAATGACCTCATAGGTTCCACACAAAGAAAATACAGGGTCCAGACAACATGTATTATGCAAATAGAATAAGAGCTCTGTCACTTTTCTCTGTCTCCCACAGACTATTAAGGGGTGACCTATGTGTGACCTGCAATGGGACACTCACAGATCCAACCCTGATGGAGCTACTAAACATCCACAAGCCAAGCAGCATGAGGCTCACCCAATCTATTGATCTAAACTTAGTCAACGACTCAAACAAACCATGCTGGAGAGACATATACAGTATGTGTCTTAGAGATTGCCCCTTGTTTGGAACAGGCTTCCTATTCACATTAAGCAGAAATCTTTCCAGGCCTTTTGAAATGCAATTTGAATCAATGGATGAGGAATCACAAATTCACATCTAGGGTAGTGCCAATGTCCCTTATGGACAAGGGAATCTGTAAGATAGTCAAGGCATAGGCACAAATCCATGCCATGCGCTTGTACTTAGGGGCCATATATTGTGTTAAACTGGGTTATATTGGCTAGGCTTCTAAGGGCTCTTAAGCCATTAACCTAACAACCTCCTATGAACCTATGAACATATGATGTCATTACATCCTCAGAAGTCCTGCTGGAGCCTAATAAGTTTATCATGCACCAGATTCCAAAACAATTGCTCTTAGTGTAAGTCTGCTCTGATTCTGAAAGAATTGATCTCAATGTAAGAGACTTACTTCTATCTATCAACAGGCTTACACTAGGGGCCAGATTCCAAATGATCTGATCAGCCTGCTCTCAGTGTAAGTGGCCATTTAGACTGAGAGAAAGTCTTTTTTTGGAATCAGGTACCATGTGTTTGTTCACTGCTGTTTCACACTTCAAAAAGAACAAAGTTCTCATATTTCTGTTACAGCCCATATGTGGTCAGCCTTGCTTGATTACAATTAATATTAGAATTTGTAATGCAAACATCCCTGCCCTAAACAGCAAAACACATAGTGCTGGAGAAACAAAACCACACACTGTAAGTTTAATATGTTACATATATAGTAAAATAAAACAACACAGAAATACCAGACACATCTGACTGAAACAACCCTCTAAGTGTCCTTCTCACATTGAGAGTTGGCCATGCAAAAGCTCTAAGTTTGTCTACCGGGAAAGTCTGACTGGGCAAGAACTCATTTTCAGTGAATGTCCAAGGAGAAAAGCTCCAGCGAATGCAAATTACAGCAGTAGATCAATACCATTCACAATAAGCTATATAATGGTAAGAGAAGAATAAAAACATCAAACAAATATACAGAAAAACACAGGATAAATGGATTTGAGATTAATATGTATAAAAAAAAAAGAAAATAATATACAATATAAAAGAAAAAAAAACAAAATGGTAGTACTGGTAACAGAAGGTAAAGGTTTCCCTCTCCCGAGTCACACAAGATAGAAAATACTGAATTGGTGAAGTAGTAGTGAATTAATAGGCCAGTAATGGCCAATATTGAGATAAATTACATCAGGGAGTTAGCATAACGAATATGAGGATGTGGAAAAAAAGATAAATATTGGTATTTGCTTTTTGTGGTACTGGAACCTAAAACACATGCAATATGGAGGTAGTATCAGGCTCATTATGGAGACAGTAGCATTAATTAGGTCATTTTTTTCATCGCCCACTACTTGCCAGCCATCACCCCTCCTGTAATAAACCAGCTTCCACCATGAGTGGACAAACACAAATACACCAACAATCAGAATGTCCAAACTGTATTTTCCAAAAACATCTTGCCAAAAGCAGTTTTCAAGTGTTTTTATACTGTGTAAGCCCCCAGCACCCTCCTATGTGGGGGGAGCAAGCTGACCCTCCCCAACTTATATATACCATCTCCACTGTTGTACCAACTTGAAGGGGAAAATTCCTCCAAAAAAGGGCTCACTTGTGGCACAACTCACTGACAGTGATTTAATATAGAGGAATTCTAATCATCAGTGAGTTGAAGCTCAGGCAGGTAAAGCTTGACAGTTCAAACTTTATTTACCAGTAGAATAAGCAATAAACGAGACTATTTGTTCCCCAATGGGGCAGTAGCTGATTGTAGGAGGCCATCATCCAGGCAGCCATAACGGGGGTTTGTGTCATTCCTTACGCTTGACCCTGGTGGTTATAATGGTGGATCCATGCAGTGCTTTCTCCATGCATGTGCATTCTCCCGCATACCTGCTAAATGTGGTTACTAAAAAAATCAAAAGCTACCGGGAATTCCACGGCAAGGACGCAACAAGTTTGTGAAGTTGCTTTAATCCAAATGCACACTTTTCATTCTGCTCTCTGGTTGAACTTCTTCAGACAAAAATAGTAATTCAAAACATACCATTTAAAAATACCCCAAATAGGGTCACATGTTACAAAACCTCCTATCACAGTGTACATAAAACATTGCTCATATTAGTCGGCTGACTTCCGCCCAATAAACCCATTCATAACATTGACTGAAATCAAAGAAAAAGGCGGGTTGAAAAATACTTGCTTTCACTATATTCACAACATTCTTAATAAAAAGAGCATTTGATGAAGCACTTATTTAAGTGCTTCTTAACATTAATCCAAGCTTAAATAAAATAAATAAAACCACAATGAGCTTATAGTCTTCACACATAAAAGAACAAATGCAAGTAACGCCATAAACATCATATATTTTATATTCATTCATCTCACTAACATTTTAAAATAATTTGAGACCAGATGGAATAAGTAAGGTCACAATTACCTCATATGTTCCTCATACTCAAAAGTAATTACAAATAGCACCAACCACAAGGAAATAAATACTCATTCACCCCACTAGCATATTTCGTACTTACATGATAGATGCCTCATAGCTCCACCCATCCATTTCACTTGTGACTAGATGGGATGAGCTACATTGGTGGCTAGGTTGTCCATCACTAGTTTATTCGTGGTGTTACTTTCTGTACAATTTCAAATAACATAAATGTGCATATGTTGAAAAAGATAATAATACAGCCATCATGCAAATGCAGAAACACGGTAACCATTAATGCAACTAAAAATGTTAAAAAACGGACCAAATAGGCTGCAAATAGACATGGAAAGTCTTATTTTCAATCACCAGGGAACTCTACGTTAATAAAATAAATGGATAAATGATCAAAGAACCAAAGGGAACTAGATGTAAGCTTAATGTACTGTACAGGAATGCACAATAAAGGCTACATTCCTACTGAGCTATAGATATATCGGTAGCTTGCTCGAACAATTATAAATACCTAACGTTCAAGCTATCAGGGAAGGGTATATAAATATAAATACATGTCCAGACCACTAGGAGGGTATATATGCATACTGAATTCTTGAAGTAACCCCATATATCTAAACATTATTATGGCCACCCAGTTAACTCTAAACAAAAAAAGGTGGACCAATAGGCACCATAAACCAAAATCACCTAAGATACAGTGGCCCTGAGGGCCCGAAGTATAAATACATCATATGGAAGAATTCTAATGCATAATATACAAATGTACTGATAAAATGCATAAATCATTACCAATGACTGACTACATCAAGTGCTCACTGTAAGTTACCTTCCCAAACTTTTTAACTTTAAGATGCACTTGATGGATGCGGTTACTGCCATCAGCATGGGAGCAGCAAGCACAAGTTTTTAGTTCTGGCTATTTCACTGTCTTACGAAACTCTGTTTGCTTAGTGCTTGGTGCCAGTTATGTGACCAGAATCATAACTCTCTTCCCCAACCATGGGCAAACTTACATTAGCCATTTACTCCTCTCCTTCCCTCCCCTCCCCCACCTGACTCTTTTAGTGCCCAAGCTGCTAAATGAACTTGTGCCTCATCTGAGTCATTCTCAGGGTTTTCTCCTTCTGCAGCTCAGAGGTGCTCATTTTATCATACTTAATTTGGGTACTTACATATTATCGCAACCAGATTTTTGCGTCAATGCTTTTTGATTCTGTTTAGGTCAAGTAGTAGCAGTACAGTGTTATGAAGGTTAGACACATGTCTTCTGTAATGTTTTAGTAGTTTTACGAAGGTTTATTATTGAAACGGCTGACAAAACTGAAGTCAGAAAAATAAGGTTTGAAAAATAGGTTTCCCCTTTACCGCCAGCATCTCATGTCAGTTTAAACAAGTCCCATTCCACTTTCAAGGCATTCCTTTGACATGCTGCCAGTCGGTGAAGGAAAGAGATCTGTTTTCAAAACCTTTACTATTCTTTTCACAGCCGATTCAATGGTAAACCTACCCTAAGACTACAAAAACACTACAGAAAATAACAGCAAGCGCCTAATCTGCTGTTTAAACTCCGCTTGTGTGCAATATCATCCGCTTAACTGCCACACTCCTTTCAGAACCAACAGACATACACACGTAACCACTGCGATCACAGAAATCAACGCTTGGCATGTTTAAAGGACACTTCCCACAAATCTTAAAAATTATAAGTCCTAACATTTTTTAAAACCGATATCCTGGAAGACTTTCTGACAGTGTACCCATCCATATTACATTTCAGTGATGCCGTTTCAGTAGAAATCAACAAAGTTAAAAGACGACGCAAAATCTGGTTGCAATAATACGTAAGTACCTTAATTTGTAACTAAAAAAATGATAATTGAAAAGCCACTTGAAGGAGCATATTTCAAAACTAGAAGGTAAATAATGAGAAACTGTTGTTGTTCAAGGCTGTCTGTAAGCCTGATAGAGCTTCAAGAAATTAACTTGCTTTTAGTAGTCAATCTTAATATGCAACAACAGTGTTACTGAGGTTATAACTGAAACACAAGCATAAATCCTAACTGCAACTTTAACGTCACTTACTATGGTGTGTTAGCACTCATTAAACAGCAGCTAACGTATGAACACTGGTAAGTATTTGCTTTATACCTTGCCTAACTGTACATGATCTTTTAGGGCAACCCACTAAACTTTTGTACTTGGTTCACTACACAGTGGAATAGCTAGACCCTTAAAATGTGTACCAAGCGATTCAGCCAGCAAGCTTGTGCATAAGCAGGTTTAACTAAAGGCAAATGAGGGGAAGAAACAATGAAAAGACAAACTTGGTATCCTTTACTCAATTTTAGCCGATATTTAGAACACCCAAGCAAACTTTCTAGTAATTCCTGCAGTTAATGCATATTACTCAAGAGGAGACCCATCCTAATTACAAAGCAATTACATTTGCCCCTCACAGACATTGCCCCAAACAATTATTTCTAACCTATACAGCATGTTAATCTGGCATGCTATCCTAAACATTAAATCTAATTATTCCTAATAGGGTTACTCTACGATAAGTCAGTGGCTGCGACTCATTTTATCCTTGGAGACTCAATTTATTTAGGATGTATAGACAGACAGAGTTGAAATAGCTGGCAATGCCATTAAGGAAAAGTGTATATAATGGTGACCAAACAGCAGTACAAAATACAAAAATGAAGGAATAAGAACTGAAATATAATGTGACTTCTGAGATGGTGCTGTGCTATGCTTTCTTAGCTTTCATTTCTGCCCATATAACAATATAATAAATGTTGTGAGATGATTATTTGTTACATTAGCCATGCTGACAGCATACGACCTTTAATTTGATTTTGATAACTAACAGTGCTTTTGTGTCCTATAACGTGTCAGAGTGCACTTTAAGAGCAATAAGTTGGGTAAAGCTATAGCATGGGGGAGGTGGATGACTTTTGGGATCATCATGTAAGTGAAAGTCATTCAATACAGAGGTTACCCAAGACAACAAGCCCAGAATTTACATTAGAAGACAGGCAATGCATGATCTCATCAGTCGTTGAAATATCCTCCCTTGGCAGAATAGGGAAACCTGCTAAAAGCAAGAGTTTTACTGAGTTTATTTTGACATTTTTGATAACCGATTCCCTCTCAGAACAATATGGGATTTGCAAATCGGATGCATTTGATGGATACTTAATAACATACCCAAGTGTGAAAAGGAGGTAGCAGATCAGCTGGATTTAAATGTAGCGCTTTGATTGCAACAATGCCAAAAGGAAAGTGGGCTGGCCAGCTGTGAAGTAAATGAGCCTTGTTTTGTTCTCTTCTTTCATATGGGCTGTTTTTGCTCCCTGCATCTTTATTGGTTTGTCATTACTAGGATCAAATACATTGTTTTTCATTAACGTTGACTATAAAAGGATAGAGACTGGGCATGGTGAACACTGAGAAAAATTTTTTTTTTCAGTGTAGTAGCTCTGTATAAAAAGGCACCTTTCCTATTTGTTGATACATAACACCATGCCACGTCATATAACATACTGACAGAGATGTGAAAAGTTTATAATCACGGGCACATGACCTGTTTGGTGACCCCTGCTGTATCTCATGCTTGCTTAATAACACCTTCAAAATGTCTTATTTTTTAAGGAAGCATCACATATTTAATATAGCAACTAACTCATTGTTATCTTTGAAAGAAAAAGAAACAGTTTGAACAATTTACAGTCTGTAAAATTATTCATTGCCCTGTACAAGGTAGTGCCCAATGCTCTGTCAACAACAGTGACCTTCCCATGGCTGTGTCAACAGCAGCATCTGCATGACTCCATGATACAGTGTGAAAATCATATTGCATGGCAGGTAAGTAATCTGTAAAGGATTCAATGCCACATATATCTGTATACAAAGACTTTTCATGTCTGTGCAGAGTGACACCGAGTGCTGTCCATATTTGTCCCGGATACATACCAAGTGCTGACAAGTAACATAAAACTAGGTGCACACAAAACAATATGTGTAGTAGCCCTTTATAACCCACCTGTTGAAAATATCAGCACATCGTAGGACATCCTAGCCTGGTTATCTGATAATTTACACACAGAGACAATTGTACTTGGTGATGTTAACATCAACTGTTCATGTCTCGACTCTGAGATAATGACTTCTACGATAAACTTGTATTTTATCTCCCAACTTATCAGTGGTTCTGATATAATCAACCTGAGAAATGGTAAAATTACCAGTATGGACTGGTTATTAACAAGTCATTCTAACAATATAAGCTCCTGTGGCACCTTAGTACCGACCCGCCTAATATGCTGCAATATAGTGTCATACTTCTCCCAAGGAACACACATATAAATATTTTAACATGAGCAACTTTGACCCACAACTGTTTAACACCTCACTACACACTCACAACTAGAACATCCTTAAAGTCTTTACACTAGAGGATGCTGTTGACTATTTTAATAAGATATTTATGGAATTGCTAGATACCATGGGCCCTCACCAGGTTTAAAGAATGTAAAACAACATTGCTCCTTGTGTCACTCCTACTACCAGGATATCAGTGAGGAATAGAGATAAAGCCTGAAAGGCACGGCTCAATAATAAAACAAAAAACAATCTTCAGCAATACAAAGACTTATCATTATTGCAATTTTCAGAATAGATGCTACAAAGGTTTGAGACAATTCTTGGCTACCATTTCTAAAATACTATATCCTGGATCAAATGGACAAACAAATGCCAACCCCTACTGTTCCTCAGGAGAAACAGCTAATGCTTTAATTGATCACTTTATCTCTAGTATCGCTAAACTGCTTCACAATGATAGTCAAAGCATATTGACCTCCTGTAATAATCTGACAACATCTAATTCAGTCTCACCTCTCCGTTCCATTAATATTCACTCTCTCCTTTCAACCATCATTTGTTGTAACAATCAAGAAATACCTCAAGCAAATTAAACCAAGTACATTTGCTCCAGATGGAATTCTTAGTGATTTCCTAAAAATAGCAGCCGGCTCATTTTCCTTTCCACTATCCATTCTCACAAATAGATCTATTCGGGAATCACATGTCCCAGCTTTATAGAAAAAAAATTCACATCATCCTCATAAATGAGGTAACTCCAATGATATACCCAGCTTTAAACTCATTGCAATTCTCTCCTATATTTTGAAAATCCTTGAAAAATGCATTCATAATCAGTTAATGGCCCGCCTGCAAATAACCTCTCACCCCAATTCAACATGGTTTCAGGACATGGCATAGCACTACCACAGCTCTCTTAACTTCCACAAAACTATAAACTTAGCCAGAGACAAAAGCAAAGTGCTTTCTGTCAAGTTTCTGGATCTGAAACAGTTTCTCATAGCCTTCTTCTAAAACAACTCTCCTCACTTGGCCTATCACACACTTCCACCAGCTGGTTCTTCAGCTACCTTTCCAATAGAGTCTAGTCTGTTAAATGGATTAATTATTACTCATCCTTCCTACTCATCAAAACAGATGGATCCCAGGGGCCCCCTGCTTTTCAACATATTTACCAACAGCCTGTTCTCTGCTAAATTTCAGGCATCCCTCATAGAATATGCTGACAACTCCATGCTAATCTGTCCTGTTAGTAACATAATTACCTTGTATCACCTCACCCAAGAGTCATTTTCATTAGATGAAACTTGACTCAATAACTCCCAGCTTCCACCATACATCTCAACCTCTTAGAACAAAAAATCTGTACAAAGCCTAAAATGGTGGGGGGACAAATAGGGACAGATTTTAAATATTGATCTTACAAATTTAGAAAGTTGATAGAATAATAGATTTTGCATTAGCATGAATTTTCTGAAGGACGTGGAGTCAAACTTAAATGTTTGCCCTTATTTAATGACTTCAATCCTCAGCTATTTGCCAGAAAGGTACAGATTTTAAGAGGAACACACCAAAAATATAAGACAAAAATCTGGACATTCTGCGAACATCTATACATCTGAGAGGTATGGCTTCCATGCAATCCCAAAAATGCTGCTGGTGTCCCTCCCAAAAGTCCTTAACCACCTCAAGCAAAATTTCTCAATAGCAGTGCCTGATACCTCTGTAGAAGTAATTCCCCGTACTATGCCATTAGGTATGACAACTGAAGATAATCTGAAATTTGACTTACATGTGCAACAGACTATGAAAAAAAACTTACTTAAAGTCTATAGAACAAAAACTACTTAACAGAGTCATCCAGGAAACTCTTGTCCTTTACCCTCCTACTCTACACTTTACTGTATGATTCCTCATTACAGCTTAATCTTTGAGCTTTCATCCACAATAAACTAAATCAGTGCTATAGTAAAATAACAAAACGTACCATTAATTCATCAAACAGAACCCATCACTGCTTAGCCCTAAAACAGCTTGATTAGCTTAAATTACTCAAGTAACTTACACACAACTGTTCATAGTCCAGAAATTAATATACAAACCAGAACAAAGCTTACACATACTAGCAACCTTTCCAGTTTCAAGACTAATCTAAAAAATATCTGACACCTGGAGCTGTGCATGCACTACCCTCAAAACAGATGCATGATCGCCTACTCACTATAACTATGCCTGTCTCACTCTAAATTCACTAACACCTCCATATCTTAGCAGGTAGTAATGGCCTAGCATAAAACGTAGCTCTCACTTTAATGATGCCATACTACTAATGTATGCTGTTCTGCCTCTTCAAACAAGTAGGTGACACGTAGTACTATTCATTTCCTCAGTAGTGTTCTTGCATTAATGTTCTCATCTTTCTAATAATAACTCTCACTCCAGATCCTTTGTTTTCTCTCCTGTTCATTACTCCTCCTGATTTCATTTTATTCCTCTGTATATTTTGACAACATAATACTTTAATTATTTTTCAGCTCCATACATTAGTAGAAATACAGTCAGAATTTTGAATAACTATGTATTACTTTGCTTGACATAGGCTATCCACTGCTGCAGTGAGTCTTTCTACTTGCAGTGCATATTATATTCTTAATATTTCTGTAAATGTATTTCAATCTGTGTTTTTATCTGGTGTGAGTATTTTTTCCCTTTGCATATAATTACTTATCACATAATGTAAAATGTTTTTATGTGTGTTTTTTGAGCTCTTCTCAACTTCTTGCAAAATATTTAATCTGCTATGGGGCTATATCCCCTTGTATAAAGTTACTCAGCTACTGTTTAAATGTTTTTAATTTGGTGTGGAAGTTTTCTCCCTGGTCCTCCACTGAAAATGAACCATTGGCTCAGTCAGAATTTCCTAGTTATCAAAGGACAAATAAAATAAAAATAATTAAAGAACAAAGCAATATAGTTCTGCATGAAACGTGGCCAGACCAGCAGTCTGTAACTAGTATATTGCATGCACCTACATATTCCTGTTTATTCAAACTTTGAATCTGTGTTGGCATTACTACATGTCCACATATATTTAGCCATATAACACAAATACTGTTCTCAAAATATACTTTCATGCACATGAATACACACCTGGAATGGCCATCAGTGTATGGTTTTAACACAAGAGCATGAAGCTCTACATGTAGCAATGTGCTAACATATAATCAGTATATGGGAACTGCTTAAAGCAGGACTTGTTCACTGCAACTCATAATCTTGATATACACATAAGGCAGTCAGCAATACAACTTTAGTTGCTGTGATGTAAAATAATTATGTGATTATACTCACATCATGAAAAAGCCATACTAAATTGCTATTACTATGCAAGATCATAAGTCAGTCTTTTACATCACATGTCCTCATATATTGCAGCAGCTCAAAATATATGCGTTTTTTTGGAAAGGGAAGGTCCCCTCCATTCCAATACCCCAAACTTATATGTGTAATTTTCACAGTTGCACAGGACTGGAGAAGGGATAAACTCTTTAAAAAAGCACACCACAGTCTTGAGCAGTCACTTGTTTCACTAAAAGCAAGCGATGTCTACGACCTTGACACTTCAGAATGCTTGTGGTAGCCTTAGTAATCGTATAACTCCATGGCTGTGTAAATGAAACATTACACACCATCATAAGAACATAATGAGCATCATCTTATGGTATCAGTGTGTTCATACTGATGATTGCAGACACCTTGCTAATTGTATTTCTGCACAATATTTGAATGACTAACATAAGTTAACAACTATATGTGAGAAAGGAAGACTTGTTTTTAGGAAAATGCAGCAATTCATTAAAACCATTCTGCTTACCACCTACTTAATTAATATACCCAGCATGTAACTTTTTCACAGCCATGTCATAAAGTAACGACAATTTCCTGAGATATATATCAGCACAGTACTTCTGTTAATCAGTTACACATCATCCTTACATAGCACTTGCATGTCTGAACTATTGTTAACTTTTTATGTCAACAATATCTAGCCGCAACAACTGTTATCAACAGACTAAATAGTTATCATATATGCATAACCTTGCAGTAAAGCTGCAATACTGTTTTTTTTTTTTTAATTCACAAACAAAGTTAGATAACTGTATTATGAAATATTTAATGATTCAATGTTTCGGGTCTATATTATATCACTGAAACGGCATTACAGCGAATGCTGTTTTGCCAACACATATAGACTGAAATCGCATAACAACAAAACCTCTGGTCAGTGATTTTTTTTCCAGGGGGAAAAAAATCATTTGGCTTGAGCCATGACATTGGTCTTTACCCCACTGTAGGGTGATCTCAGAGTTGGTATATTTAGTTAGGGAGGTGTGGGGGGCACACCCCCCCACATTGGGTGTTGTGGGGGTCGAAGCCCCCCACTTTGCAATATTTTAAGTGGTGTGTTGAGTTGTGTTGGTCTACTGATTTTTTTTTCCATGGGAAAAAAAATCGGTGACCTGGGATTTCGCTGTTATGGGATTTTGGTCTATATGTGTCGGCGAAACGGCATTTGCTGTAATGCTGTTTCACTGAGCTAATATAGACCCAGTGTTTCAGATATATGCATCTTTCACAGCATGCAGCTAAAGTAACCATCTATCATGCATACCCTAGCAGTTACATCTAATTAAATATATATTTCTACTCACTTACAGTGATATGCACTTTAAAAGTCATTGCATGTATGTATGTATGTTACAGGGGTTACGAATTACACACACTAAATAATAACAGTGTGAAATTACTATGATTTTTCAGTAACTACATTTGCTAAACAATGCCACAGAATGTCATGTTTTTCTCATTGCAAGGCTCCATTTTTATTTTTATCACCCCTACCCACCTACCTACCTACCTACCTGATAGTCATCAGCCCCAGAGGTGTTGCTGGAATGGAGTGGGGGCCAGTTGTCCAGTATGCATGGTGTCATGCAGTACAAAACTTAGTACCAGCATTTGGTTTGTGAATGCTGATACTGCATTAGCAGTCGGGCCTGAAGTGCTTCAGTGCTCCGTGTTTAGTATAGTTCCATACCAGCATTTTAAAATGAATGTCGGTACTGCATTACAAGTCAAGTCTGAAGTGCTTCAGTGCTCCATGTTTAGTATAGTTCCATACCAGCATTTTAAAATGAATGTTGGTACTGCATTACAAGTCAAGTCTGAAGTGCTTCAGTGCTCCATGTTTAGTATAGTTCCATAACAACATTATAAAATGAATGTCGGTACTGCATTACAAGTCAAGTCTGAAGTGCTTCAGTGCTCCGTGTTTAGTATAGTTCCATACCAGCATTTTAAAATGAATGTCGGTACTGGATTACAAGTCAAGTCTGAAGTGCTTCAGTGCTCCATGTTTAATATAGTTCCATACCAGCATTTTAAAATGAATGTTGGTACTGCATTACAAGTCAAGTCTGAAGTGCTTCAGTGCTCCATGTTTAGCATAGTTCCATAACAACATTATAAAATGAATGTTGATACTGCATTTGTGCACAGAGCTGAAGTGCACAGCAGTCCATCTGTGGTATTCATCTTAAGTTGAGGAGAACGTGTGATTGAAAAACTACAATGGGCGCAGTAAGACCTATCTATGGCTATCTGTCTAACAATGAATGAAACCTTTCATTCCCATAAATATTACATCTGACATTGGGAGTCTGCTTTGTGGCAGCCATCAGAGAGTTTCTTGATGGTCTAAATCCTTACTCACTGATATGTGATGTGCCTGCTTATTTTGTGAAGGCCTGCAATGCCTTTCCCTCCAGTGGAGGCAAATGCGATCCTGCAGACCTTCCCCAAGAAGGCTGTTGCTTATCACAGCTTGAAAACTCCAAGCACATTTGACTGGTCCATATACAGTGATGTGAACCCCACCTTTCACTGCAGGAGTCAGGGTTGCAGAAGGCTGGAGTGCTTCCATCCTTTTAGGATGCATGAGCCAATGTTGTGCACTCAGTCTCACAATACCTGGTTGGCTCATCCAGTGACTGGGTGATAAATGACTCCAGATCATCTGCATCAGGGCAAATCTTTGTACCTCAATGAGATGGAGCCAGTAAAAAGCTTATTTTCTTGCCTTTAATCCTAGTCCATTAACACAGATAACCAAAGTGTGATTTCAGAATCTATGCCTCTTTTCTTGTGCGTGTACCTGGTTTTATAATTAATTCAGTATGGCAGTTCATATGCTCAACTTGCATCCTACTTGTAACATTATGTTGAATTTCTATTAATAATGAATATTGTACAGAATTTTGCTATGTTATAAGCTCTAACCTGTCATGTTATGTCATTTTTGTCTACTATTAATGTGTATTCCATATGATATGTAATATTTGTTTCCTTGTTATGCATTGTATGCGATCTCTCTTTCTTGTAACTTTTCTTCATCCAGTCTGAACCTTATTCTACTCCACACAAATGCATAAATAAATTAAATAAATAGTGTCTACTGCTGGGACACTCTGAAAGTCACTGAATAAGAGGACAGTGTCAGAGAAGATACAACTGTATAAAAGAAAATAGCAGATAAACACGTAGCACCAGATGTTTACTCTTTTTATTATCATGCTTGCCTTTATTTCATGCTATATAATTAGAAAAGAACAGGAAAGTTATTTAAAAACGACTTGGTTACTAAGTGACTAAAGCAATAAAATGGTTACTTTGATAAATAGTGTCAAATGTACACTTCCTGATATCCTTCTGAAGCTGTTTAAGCTAGCCTGTCTACAGGCTATGTATATGAATACTGGTGTAGTGCAGTAACTATGTACTTCCACAAGGGTGGATCCACCACAGACCATAAAAACTACAGACCCGTCAGCCTTATGAGTCTTTTCTGTAAAGCCATGGAACACATCATTTACCTATCTCCTAAATCACAGCATCAAAAATCTAATTAGGTTGACCCACAGCAATTCGGCTTTGTAGAGAGTAGGTCATGCCTGGGAAAAATTGTAAGCTTCTTTGAAAAGGTGGTGTACAGTGGTCACACTGCCCACTTTGCCTATCTTAATTTAGCCAAAGCCTTTGATTCTGTGCCATGTGATGGAATCTTAAATACGTGTACATTGGTAAACACAATTATCTATGTGGTAAGATGTATGGAAAACTGCTAGGACAGAGTGGACATAGTGTGAGTTGGTGACACCTCCTCAGTCAGATAGAGGATGAACAGTAGTGTCCCCAGGGATCTGTGTTGGGCTCCCTTCTATTTAGCATTTATTTATCTGACCTAAGAACTAATAACAGTTATTCTGATATACCATATTTGATGATGAATGCAAGATAGGTGCATTTGAAAAGTCATCCCAAGAAAATTATACCCTTCAAAATGAAGTGAAATGATTAAAAATAAACACCTGGTGCACTGAAAAAGGTTTAAACTTAATGCCAAGAAAAGCACTATCATTTCATTTAGGAAACACAAAATTGTCTTAACTTGCTGCATTAATAACACTTCACTATCAAGTGACTCATTGATTAGAAGTCAGGCCAAATGGGCTGATAGATCTCTTTCCTTTGATCACCATGTGGTGACTGTTCCTAGGAAAGCAATCTAAATTGTACAACTAATTGCCAAAGACCTCTCTTCTAAACCTACAGAAGTCATTGTTCCCCTGTGCTCTGCCCTTGTTAGACTCCATAAACAATATAATACACAGTTTAGCATACATTTTTTCAGATAAATCATAAAAATTAAAAAATGCAGAGGTTCCCACCAAAAACAATCTCCAACCTCAAAAAGCTTAGCAAACAAGAGCATGGAAGCCTTGTCCCAGTACTCATTGTTTTATGGGTTCCTGAGGGGGAATCCATGCCTCATTTATCATGCCCTCTGGGATCCTGTTATCCTTGACCTTGTTTTTCTTGGTAAGTCAAATAGTGCAGCTAACACCAAAACAAGAATCCTCAACCTACATCAGGAAACAAATAAAACTAGATGGAGGGATAAGTTCTTCATCCAACACATCCCTCTGTTCTGGAATTGGCTCCTCTGACAGGTCAAGTGATACAAGTACCTGTCATCCTTGAAACATTTGCTTGGGCAACTGGATCGGTACTCCTAGCTTTACTCTGAGACTTACAGGTCTTGCCCTCATTGAAAAGGATGGTAGAACCTGATGGTGGTTACTGGAAAGGTGTACAGTACTCTGGTCAAATTGTGCTGTAAACACTATGAACCTGTGTCCTATGACATGAAATCAGATCCAAACTAACTAAAATGTTTAAGTATGCCGTCCTTCTGAAAATGGAATTTCTGAAAAACAGAACAATGGACATTTGAATATTGTTTCTGTTTTAAGGTGAGCACTTCAGAGTTCATAAACATGCACAGACACTCACAGACACATGCTTGAAGAAGATTTACAGACTAATGCATACCTACAGGTAAGATGATCAAAAGAAGGACATGATGTTCAACCAACAAGAATGTTTACTCAACTGCACTAAAGACTCACAGACCCTTCACATTTTCATGGGTCTATATTACATGAATGAGCGATCAAAATGTCGAGTACAAGATACTCAACATACTTTGATCGACTGTTCATGTAATCGAAAACTCCAAATTTTGAAATTTGGAGTTCCGAAATGTTTTGGTCAGCCTTCCTGGTGAGTGTAGCGTGTGACATAAACATGCTACACTGTCAGGAATGGCTTCGTAAGAGGCTGCTTTATTTAATATATCAACTCCAAGATCGCTGTACATTGGGGAAAGAGCAATTTCCTGGTAATCACTTGCACGATTACCGGGAAATTGCCTTTCCCCAATGTACAGCGATCTCAGAGTTGGTATATTTAGTTAGGGGGGGTGTGGGAGGCACAGCCCCCACTTTGTTTTAAAAGTATGTGTGTTTGTGTAGGTGTTTGAGTGTTTGAGTGATGTGTGTGTGTAGGGGTTTGTATGAATTGGTTGTATGTGTGTGTGTTGTATGTTTGGAGTGAGACAAACAAAAACTTTCGATTTTGTTTTTTCAGTGTTTTTGGATTTTGATGACATGATCGAGCGATCGAAGTATGTCGAATATGTTGTACTCGACATTTTGATCACTCATTCATATAATATAGACCCCATTTTCACATATCTTTACTTTAAAAGAAAGATACAATAAATATGTATAAGTTATGGTAAATTATAGCTGTTGCATAAATGATGGATTAAACTACTACTTGTACATGGTATACAATCATACAGAAATTGTTTAGAGGACATATCATTTTAAAATGTAAAGAGTCTTTTGCTTTGTCATCAGTCTTCCATACCTCAAACATTGATTCACAGTTGGCTGATTAGAAAATACAACACCATCTGTAGCAACAGCTTGCTGAACAGTACCACTTGCATTAGTATGACTTTGAACAACTATCTGTTTATCTAAACCTTGACTTTGACCTTGGGAAACATTTTTTTATTGAGAAGGTGGTGTTACTTTCTGTAGCTTAGTGCCCTAAGTAACACATTATAATTGCGATTGCTGATAAATTGTACTTTTTCAGATCAGATTGTCTAATTAGATGCTTATATTTCATTTCCTATTTCTTTTTATCTATATATCAGGACCTTGCACAAGATACGTTTTCTCTTGTTCAGTTTGACCAGTTGCTATTCACTCATTCAGTTGGACCTGCTCTTGTACTTGTTAACATCAATAACTTCTGTGAGTTTGTTTTTTACCCTTAACGTGACTCCTCTCAGTGAATGTATAACTGGTTCTGCCTTAGGTATAATCTTACTATGATACTGTCCAGTTAAAGAAACTGGACCACTGAGTAACTCTAAATAACTAGAAGGTATCATCAGCATCCTGAATTTTGTGTTTATTGGTCTTCATAACAGTATTCCTGTCATTATATTTGTTATCAGTATCAGCACATTTAGTGAGATTCTTTCAAAATAACTTTGTTAGGTGAAACAAGACAACTTCCACTGTTTCTAGCTTTGCTGTGACTTCTCAGAATTCTTCGTGAGTGTTCTTTTTTTGCAACAAATTTGCATAGGAATTCCTAGCTTGTTTAGCATCATCTATTTTACATTTCTGTTAACTTTATTCATGCTGTCATTTGCACATATCTGTAAAATACTCATGCAATTGCACAGTATCTATCCTTCAATCATGCATGAGAACATAAAAATAATACTAGACAAGTGATCATGAGCCCCATGGGATGCCTAGGCATATACACCTTTAAGACGACACACTTAAAGTTTGTGCCTCCCTTTTCAAGCACTTAATTAGGCCCTTTTCTCAAACTGAGCAGGGTAACATGTTGCCCTACAGTGTCACCAAGTTTAACCCCATAGCAGGGAATAGAACCCGCAGAACTGTAACTTGTCAGTAGAGGTATAGCTAGTTACTCTGGCACTCTGTGCTGTTTCATGATCTTGTGCATCTCACCACCACTCAAGTTTAAGTTCAGGAACAAAAAAAAATAATAAATGGTCTGTTACCTGACCCAGCCTGATGCACCTCATCCAAGGAGAAAGCCAGGTGGGCTAGGTCCATTTTTAAATTGTAAGCTGAGGATCAAAGAAAAAAAAAAATGTTGTTCCCTGATTTGGCCCACCTCCGCTCTTCTTCTGAGGAACAAACAAAAAAGCAAAACTCTCATCTTTACATGTGTGACAAGCAACTGCTACAGATTATACCACACACAGTGTTATAAAACATTCCATTCTGACTGCAAGTGTTTATTTCTGAATGTTGGTAATGCACTGATGACCAACTGGATTCACATGGCATCTGCAAATCATGCCCTTTAACACTATGTACCCAAAATGGCTGTCCCCTTCACCCCATCCGAGCTTTGTTTCTGCTTTCCAACATTAAAGGTGAAAGGTGAGAATCTACCTGTTGAGTCATAGACAATATATACCAAGTGTCTTCTACGCATTATGACCCAATATGTTGCATTAAATGTTTTTTCATGGACATTACCTGGAATGTCAGCTTGAACTTGACACTTGAACTTGCAATAAACTAAAAAAATGACTGAGTGCCTTAAGCATTATGAGAATATGTCTAATAAGAGCACAGAGATCTGCATACAGTATTTGTCAGATTCAGGGACTTAAACATGCTTTAAACAATGCATTGCATTAGAGAAAAATAAAATCAGAAATGCAATACTTTTGCCTCTAAGCACAAACTTTTCAAACTGAAAATGCAACTGTTGCTTCTCAACTGCTTGTACAATCATTTTAGTTTCTTTTCATTTCTTAGGCTCTACCATATGCACATTTTGCTATGCAACATTTTGACCTTTGCACATATTTATGAAATTGTTATAACTTCCCCATATTCTTCAGCTATGATTAATGGCTCTACAACATGACTTTTCATGTCTTTAACTATACCGCATTAGATATGGTTCTGTCATTATTTATTTCCAGGTGCATTCTTTGATGCCTATATGTCAGCCTTATCATTTTATACTAATTCAAATTGAACTTTATTTTGCACTCATTTTCACTCATATTGTTTATTTTGTGCACTCCAAGTTCACCAGTCATGCTTATAAGTTAAATACTCAAAAGCTCACTTACTCTACTTAAGTCTAGCACTTTATTGCTTTATTATATATCTTCTGTTTGTTGAAAACACACTTTTTTGACAAACAGAAGAAGCAAACAATACATTACAATGTAAAAGTATGAACAAGCAGGAACATATTTACAAGCCCAGTTAAGAAATTTTTAAACAGATACATCAGAGATTATGAGGGTCTAAATTGATAGAACTAAAATCGTTCTGTATCTCATCCCATTGGACGGAATACCAGCAGAGGGATCTGTGCTCTTAAAGGCAAACAATTTCTCTACTTGTAAACCAAAGAAATTTTTAAAGTGGTCAACTGGGAGACGTTTTCTAGTTTTGCAGCATTTAGCACACATATTGGCTTCATTGCACTAGTTAGCACCCTTCCAGCTTTGAACCCAGCAGAGCAAGCATCAAGACCTACCCAGAATATACCAAGGATCCAGTATTACCTATTTTTGTGGATGAGAATTCCCAGTTAGTAGAGCAGCATGAACCAAAGGGATGTATAATAGCATAATATAATAAAAAAAGCTAAGTTATTGTAAACCAAAACATTTCCAAGATTACTCTCTTTATTCAACATTGTTTGTTTTTAATTAAATTTTGTTAGAGTGTATGAAAGTTACATGTCTGGAGCTTTTCTCCCTGGGCCTCTGCTGATAAAAGTTTTTGGCTCAGTCGGACACTCCCAATCAACAAATGTAAAATAAATAAAAAAAGCCTTCCTAATATCCTCTTCCCATGATAGTATTTTCCACAAATCCAACCTCACTTGAAAGATAATACCCCATGTCTGCCCGTGTTTAATGAACCAGATGATACATCTGGGGTCAGATTCCCTATTCAGCCACCAAAACTGACTCCCTATGGACCAGTTCAGTCTCTGCTTTGGAAATTTCTATGAGCTCAGTTTCGGTGATTAACCTTATTTCATAACCCTCGATCCAATCAGTGTTTTCTCCCAATGTCAAGCAATACTGCACATGGCAGAGTTCTCTCATCTTCTGATTAAAATTATCTGAACAGGTCCTCCTCCAGAAGTTCTCTGGTTCTTTAAGGTCACCCCTCAAAGCTGCTTCGGATCCCTCCCACCATCTCAGGTTAATCAAAGAATTTTATGTAAGGTTTCCACCCACCCCATCTAACACCAAGCATTGCAGAATCCTTTTCAATGCTTCAAAGTCTATACAAAGTGTGTCCACGGCCAGACTCTCCATTTCCATACCCGTGGTTCTAGAGTAATCATCATCACCTATGGCACATGGTCAGAGAGTCCCGACTCATGTATAATAGGACAGTGGCTAAAGCTATTATATTATATAAGCTATATTATATGCTCTAAATCTCTAAAATAAGATAGTACCCTATTTCATAAGGTCTCCAGAAAAGGCAGGAGCAATGGTGCAATAATTATAGTGCCTCTAAACATCTAACTACCAATTGGTGGACATCCAAAAGTATACAGCTTTCTGACCCTGAATATGATATTCTCCCCCACCATGTAGTCTGTCTACTCATTCATCCAGAACAACATTGAAATCATCTAATAATAAAATAAAATGTGATAAGGCTGATATATCAGAGCAGATATCAAAAAAAAAAAAAAACTCAGAAAATGAACTGTCATCTGAATTGGGACATAAACATTACCTATTATCTAAACTTATTTATTGATCATGTCTTGAAAAATCATCCATTTCCCCTTTCCTGAATCTGAGTTGTAATTACAGTGAAAGAGCAGTGAAAAAGAAGTGCCACACCTACCTTTCCCACTCCAGGCTTACGGTCAACTATTGCCTGAACCTAAGCTTGGAATATTCACACTGCTTTAGTTTAGTTTCCTTCAGATCCACTATATGTGCCTTTTCCCTCTGGATGCGTTGAAAAAAGCATGATCTCCTGACAGGATGCGAACTTCCACCAGCATTCCAAGATATCAGTTTTAATTATTGACTAAGTGCTAACAGCCAATAATATCACTATTTTCATCAGCCTTCACTGAGGTAATTGGGATAAAAATGAGATTTTCCCACAAACAGCACCACTACCCCCTCCGAGCTAGGGATGGACATAAACCTCCTTAAGGTGCTCAAAGGTACCTAAGCCTGGCCAAGGAAGCCTGGTGGTTAATCAAAGAAATGCAAGTTTTAAAATATACAAATAAAGCAGGGGACACCCCCAGTACCCCTGAGCCCTTAAAACATAAGATGTAAAAATAACTCGTTTGACTTTTAGTAAATATACTGTAACCTAAGTAATTAGCTACACATTGAATCTATTGGTCAAAATGTAATTACACCAAAGGAAAAAGTAGGGAAACATTGCTTCTCCTCATCATTAAAAGAATTAGCACAGTTCTCAATGCAGATAAGCCAACCTTTCAGCAATATGTAAATTCGAGGAAGATCACCTTGTTAGTTGCCTCATTCATATTTGCTCTTTATAGTCTGTAAAACCCAGAACTAATAAATAAAAGAAAGGGAAAAATATACTACCAGGAAGAAAAAGCAGCCTTAATAGGAATAGGAATATTGTTGTCACCAACACTACAAAGAAAGAAAAAGTGAAGTCAGCATATCTCACCATTCATGACAGAACATGTTGAATTGAACACTGTGCAGGGAGAAAACATAAAATAAGATAAAAAGATAGTAAGGAAGGGAAATATTAACTCTACAAACCATGTAAGGATTTTGGAAGGCTTGAAATAACCATGACCTGGGTAACTGGTTAAGTAAGGAAAAAAAACATGCAGTAAGCAGGACAGAAACTTATTGCAACACCCAAAACTTTAGCAGCAAATGCAAGTCCGAAATCAGGTTGAAAATGAACATTCAAGAAAGAGATGACTTGTACATTTCATGGCAAAATCACCAGTCAGAAAAGGTACTACTCTAGACATAACATGGAAGAACAGTGCAAGATAAAGTAAAGAACCCCTCAACCACCTTCCGCAGCAATGGAGATGCAAATATACACTATCCTCAATAACCTGCAGCCTGACAACCACTTCTGGGAAATTATTTGTGTCTGAAATGCACTACAATGCAATGAATTAGGGTACATTGATCCCAAGACTTTAAGCAAAGAGTCACCCATTGTTAAGTCATTTCTCCAGCTGTTGAAGACCATCTTGGCTCCAGCACTGGTCTGCAGAGTCTATAGACCCCAGAGAAAAGCTCTGACCATGTTTTACCATTGATAGGGCTGGAGATAGGGAATGAAACTTGCAGTGTTTTTTTGATTGCCCAACCAGAACCTTGCTTTTTGTCCTCATTATTCCTCTCAGAGTGCTGGTATTGTTGTCACATGCTTCTGGCTGTGTCCAGAATCTTTTGGCCCCTTGTGCTTGAAGTTTGTGAATGCTTAGATGAAACAGCAACAGGATGCAGGAAGGAGAAGCAGAAATCTGAGACTTGGGACATGAACCATTTGTCGTTGAAGGTAAAAGTTAGACTTTCTGGGGAGTTTAGATTTAGTCATGGGAGGAGATTTCATTGATGAGAAAGGCTACTGCCTCTTCCTACAGAGTGCCTCCCTCCCCATCTTCTTATCTGTCCAGTATCTTGAGACCTCTTCCTCACTTGCAGTGTTGCTGTATCTCAGTGTTCTTTATAAACCTGGCTGCTTCAGATGGGTAATGTAACTTGGTGCTTACACCTCCTCAATCAACCACCAAAAACTGCTGGGTAGTCTAAAAATGACCAGAGGTCAATATCCTCCAAAGCCTTCTTTAACTGAAGCTTCACTTGCTCCAATAACTATAGCCTTCAGGAGTATTCCACCCAGAAATAAAGATGTTTTCCATGCCAGCATACACTGCCATTCCTCCGGCTAAATTCTACTAGCTAGTCCTTTACCCTGGCTGATTGCAAGACAGCTAACACATGGTGTGGGATCTTGCTCTGCTTGCCAAGCTTTTTTAACCTGGAATATCCTTTCAATAGTGTGGTTAAAATGCAGGAGTATTGATCTAACCTTCAAAAATATGAAGTCCATGAAAGATCTTAGGTCAACATCCTTTATAGATTCTGGCACCCCAACAACTGCATATTTGTACAATTCTTAATATCATCCAACTTGTCGGAGTATGGGTTCCAGCTTTTAGACAGATTGTCATCATGCAAGAGGGTCAGCAGTTGGTTTTAAAGTCTCAATTTGTTCCTTCACAGCAATTACATTTGATTTGAGCTGTGATACTTGTAAGTCCCATGTAGCCCACATGGCTGTAATGTTGAAAGAAACAAGGAAGAGCAGCGGCAGCTTATCTTCAGTGGACACATTTTAAACTGGTCCATTCGCTTTCTTCCAATACTATGTATTAACTCTATTATCCAAGTTAACAGAGAGCCCTGAATGAAGAAAAAGCAACTTTAAAACAAGAATAGGGCTTGGAACCCGAAAGAGTAAATGAATTAAGTGCTGCAGGTAGCCACACCTCCATAGCATCTACTTACTCTTGAACAATTTGACATCTAGTGTAAACATACTGTAGATATGGAAGATTCTTCTGTGGCTTTTATTTTGTCATAAACCTTTTTATTAGGATTGGTAACATTTCTCTCATTGTATCAGTAAGGATCAATCCATCTATCCCTCCATCCATCCATCCATCCATCCATCCATCTACCCATTCAGATATCTGTTAATCCAGCCAGTCAGTCATTCCTTCATCCATTTTCTAAACCATTTATCCCAGTGAGGGTCATGGGGATAGCAAAAAGATCAAGACACACCCCATATATCTCTATCCCCTGCAAGTTTCCAGTGTATCGTGGGGATCCCCAGACATTCTTGGGTCATTTGAGACATGCGGTAACTACAATTTACCCTGTGTCAGTGTAGTGACACCAGTGGACTGTGCAGGATACACCTTTCGTGGGAGGGAAGTAAGAGCATCTTCAGTAAGTGCTGAAATCACTTCAACTGCTTCCTGGACCCTCAAGCACTTTACTTTGTAATGGAGAATGAACCAAGAAAACCCATAAAGGAACCTCATTTCTATGACATGTATGAACTTCTTTTCAGTACCAAACACTAGTGACTGTAGGTGAGAACAGTCATATATACTGGCCTGTTGATTGCAAGCTTTGCCTTCAGACTCAACTGCTAGCTCCCCACCATTGTTTAGTACAATGCCTATAATACTGCCCCTGCTCCATTTATTCACTAGTTCATCTCATGGATCCCCTTTACGTTCAATGATAAATAAGACTACAAGATAATTAAAAAATGTCAGATGAAGTAGCTGCTCCCTGTTTTCACTTGTAGACAGCAATCTCCTCTCTTCTGGGATAGAATCATGATATTTGATTTGAAACTTCTGATTCTCTTCATCACGTTTTCATATAAAGCAGTGAATCATCCCAGTGTGTGTCAGAAATCACAGTTACTTGAGCTCATGAGCACAAAACTGACGGCAAACAACAGAATTGCAACATTCTCATTCCCAAACATGATCATCTCCAAACATCATCCATAGTTGGATCTCTTGTCTGTGTAAGTCACAAACAAGAGGGGACCAAAACCTCAGACTCTTGGATGGGTCATATCTCCCCTTGCATGTGGCTGACATAATGTCAATAATGTGAGCACAACTCATGCTTTGCAGTCACAAGGACCAAACAGCACATAGCACTGGCCTGGAACCTTATGCTGTTGTAGACCTACCTCCAAGAAATTCAGATATGCAAATATTATGTCACCTCCAGATCCACACAGTACATTCAGACAGGATTGAAAGACTCCCATGATCCCTCCAGTATCTGTGCAAGGGCATTCAAGATGGACTCTACATGCTGCTCCTCAATTAAAACCTCAGCTGCTGACTGAAGTCTCCTTTCCAGGATTTGACGTAGGCTTTCCCAAGCAGACTTAGAAGATCAATCCTTCTACTCACTTTTTTGAAAATGGGAACCACCATCTCAGTTTTCAATTTCAAAGGTGCTTTCCCTTGGCACTAACCAACGATGTTAAAACTATGTCTATTTCAGTCTGGATCTCATCCATTTCTGCAGCCTTGCCATTGCAGAAGCATTTAATCACGTCAAAGACTTAACCTACACAAACAGATCCAATCTTACCTCTTGCTTCTGATACAGCCTCCTGTACAGAAGGCATATCTACTGGGTTCAAGAGTTCCTGAAAGTGTTTTCTTCTACATGCCAGTAGTTACCCTATTCAAGGTCAGTATTTCTTCAGTCTTATATAGACCAGATTCACTAATATCCTGCCCACCCCTCCTCTTTCAGAGTAAGTTTGTGGCTATTATAAATTCATTTTCCATGTCCTTATCCAACTCCTACAACACCAAGGCCTTCAATTTGGTGATTGCTGTAGTTGAAACCTTGCTGATGGCCACAAGCTAGTTGTGAAAAGAAGGTAAGAGTACTGCTATGGAATTATGCATAAGCTAAACAACATGACAATCATACTAAGGCCCGTTGTAAAAGTTTTTGTTCATTATAGGAATCCTCAAATGGATATAAAAATAAACATTTTTTAATTTTACATATTGTTAATCAGCTGAAGCTGTGTTTTCAAGAGTGATGTGCTCATGGTAGTGCAGTTGTAAAAAAAAAAAAAAAAAAAGTTGTACTTGCCTGTATGATACATGCAATGTGTGCATCTGTAGATTCCCATTCTAAATGCTTTCACTATGTGGATGTTTGTTCTGCCATTTCATTTATAGTGAAAAACTCTGATTTGCCCTACTTCTAGGTTCTTGTGCATGACAGCAGAAGATACAATATCATTAGGAAACCCTAGCAAATTATACATAAACAAACGATGATCAAAATGCTGGCATATATTCTGAAGCATTCTAAAGTAGGGGAGCATTGTGGTAAAACGTGTTCCTCCTTACATAGACATTTAAACCATTCTTTGATTTATTTTGTCAGTCTGCTACAATGATATCATCCTCATTAAGGTTGAAGGAATATTTTACCATACGTTATTGCAAAAAAAGGCTGTTGAACACAGATGCATAGTAATGCTTTTAAAGAATAAAGCAGTGTTTTCTGCATGCTTGGTAACAGTTATATGCGGGAATAAAATTCTCCACATTTATTGCTAAAAGAATTTTATGAAGAAAGTCACTTCTGCATATTCTGAACCAGTGTCATGGTCTGATTTCTTAGGCATTAATTAGAAAATACATTGGTACTTTGCTTTAATTTGCCGTTATGTTTAAAACTATAAATAACTATACTGAAAGAATACCCTTTTGTGGGAATCATTAAATTCTCTGTATTGCACCCTGGTTGTATAGCTGGAAATCCTGATAACTAAACCATCAGAGGCCATTTGCTCAATGTGAAGTCACCATGCTGAATTTCCAGCATATTAATTTAGTGCTGGGATTCACACTCAGCGAGCAGGGTTTTACCGCCTGTGCTGTACTCTTATCTATATTAGGTAAATACTAGGCCAAAAAGATCAGATTAAGTTATTATGTCAAAAGTTCTTCTTAATCATCTTCAGTGACTCAGTCTTTAATCATATGACCAACTGCCACTCTGCAGTTGGCTGCTTTATGCATTAGTTTCCTTATGACCTAAAACAAAATGCCACCAGGGTAAACTGTCAAATTCCACCCATACCAGATAAGTAGTGTGTTACAGCAGTGTGCCCATTATGTTACACTAAATCCATAGACTCAGAAGTGTACATCACAACATGGATTTTTTATGCAGCTATATCAGAACAGTGAAAAAGAAAGTTAAGAGGTACAGAACAGTATTTTATTGTGTTGTAGCTGCTTACAGTGTTAAGGTAGTGTAAATCGTAGTCTCTTCAGTATGACTGTTTGTGATTTGGTTATTTATTTTTATTTTTATTGTCAGTATGTTTGCCATGTTATACACAAGTCCACATACACACACACACGCACACACACGCACACACACGCACACACACACACACACACACACACACACACACACACACACACACACACACACACACACACACACACATTATAGATACAGTGAGCCAAAGATCAGTAACATTTGAATTCCAGCAGTTTGCAGGCACACACACACACATACATTCTCAAAAATGGCCACTCATACACAATATACTGATGGATATAAACTGCATTTTAATAAGCTTTTGTGCCATAACAAATTTCTTTAATATGCACCTCTGGGGACTCTACATGGAAAATGCTATGACAAATAAATATTTATGAAAGCTCATATGAGCTGTAATATGTGCATACAGGAACTTCTGTATCTGGAACCTCTGCAAATGTTAATAAATATTTGATTTAATTTGAAACATAAGCTATTACATTTGGGAGCACCATGTGCTGTGCAATAGAATAAGACAAGTACAGCACACTGAATCATAAGAAACCAGGGCCACTTAGGAGCTTGCTGCAGGTAAATTCTTTGTCATTCCTTCATATTCCCTTAGGAAGGAAGGATGCATCTAGCTACAGTTGTGAGTCTGCCTTTCTGCTATGTATGATGATAGACAATCTCTTCCATTTTAGTTTTATTTTCTATTTCCCTCTCTACAGCATGTGATAGGTTTGTGCGGATTTATATAAACATTTAATAAACACATCCACCTTATATATATATATATATATATATATATATATATATATATATATATATATATATATAGAATGCCTGTATGACTTTTCCAAGTTGGATGGTCACTGAGTCTCATCTCAAAGGAGAGCAGGCATCAAAAAAATTATTTATTTATTTATTTGACATTTGTTGACTGGGGTAGTCTGACTGGGCTGTAGCCCTTTTTCAGCGGAGTCCCAGGGAGAAAAGCTCTACAGTGCAAATATTAAAGAAAGTTACATGATACAGTAAAGTATAATGCAACAAGTTTAGCAAAATATCAATAACAATGTAAGTAAGATAAGATATTTTTTTTTACATTTGAGTAATTAAGGAAACATATAATTGTAAGAGGCAACAAACACATGTAGGACAGCCAAGAGTGAAGAACTATAGTATTTCAAGCTGTTTCTATCTGTAGTGTACAGGAGGTGTAGCGATAGGACAACAGGCAGCAGAAATTAAGAAGTGAGAGGTGATGTAGCCTGGAGGAGGTCAGGTGACTGTCTTGTTGAAAAAGCAGGTTAGTTGGAATGAGATAACACAGAGTAAAGAGAGGAAATTGTGATTTGTATGGATCAAGAATAAAGGATAGAAGTAGTAGTGAAGTAAGTGAAGTAGTGAAGTAAAATAGAAAATGGATCCTAATATGGGTTTTGCCGGGGGGGGAGGGGTCAAGTCAGTTGATGGTATAAGCTCCAGTGTAATGTTTTTCATTGAGATGTAGTTTCAAGAGCCTGCAGCTTGAAGAAATGAATGATAAACTATGTATGTGTGCATCAAAAAATGTTTGTACAGGGGCGGAGCCTAGATGGCCAAATGAGAGCAGTGATTTTTGAGAGCTCCATAAACTAGTATAATAATATAGGAAAATGCTATTATTTTCAAGTTTAAAATGTAAGAAGTCTATAGATAAACAACTAAACTACATAAATATAAATTTTGGTGGAGATATACAAAAAATTTCCATGGTGGAGATATACAAAAAATTACCTGTCAAGTAACTTGAAGATATATTGAGTCACTTGAATATGAACAACTCAAGGAATTCTCATCCAGATGCTGCTTTGAAAAAAAGAACTGCAATTGATGACATCTACCTTACCGGAACTATTTTTGAAGATGGATGGCTTTAAAAATGACTTAGAAAACCTCAAATTAAATTCTGAAAAACAGACTTGCACTCTTAAGGAACCATTACAGCAACACCATACAAAAATAAGAATTATAGAGACTTCTCTAAATGACATTGAAGGGAGACTCAAAGAGGAAGAATTAAAAAAAAAGAATTTCTGCTTGAACAGAATACATGGCTGCTTAATAAAATAGATGACTTAGAAAACAGGGAAAGGAGAAATAACATAAGGGTCTTTGGTCTGCCTGAAAACACTGAAGGAGAAGACATTATTTCATTCTTAACAACCTGGATTCCTGAATTTTTAGACTTGAAAGAGGGGCTTTCATTTGGAATTGAAAGGGTGCATAGACCACTGAGGAAACCTGCTTCTAACTCAACAAATACTCCACCTAGATCCATAGTTATAACATTTCTTTCATTTCTGGACAAGGAACTAGTATTAAAATATGTTTGGAGAAAATCACCCTTAAAATACAATCAAAGCCTGATAAGGTTTGACAATGATTATTCTTCCAGAATACTAGAACAAAGGAAAAATATCTGGCCAATAATAAAACTGTTGAAACAAAACAACATTAATGCACAGCTGGCCTTTCCAGCCAAGATTAAAATACTTTTTGCCAGTGAGATGAGAACCTTTAATGACTTAGAAGAAGCTATTATATTCATCAAAAACAACAACATAGTGTATATCCCAGAAGAAGTAGAATGGATGGCCCCACTCTTAAAAGAATAAAAGAAACAAATCCTTGGACTGATGCTAGAAAGAAGAAACAAAAAAATGATTTCAAGATAGCTGTCCCAAAAAAAGAACTCTTACAACAACATTTCTCAAAGTATCAACTGATATGGTACACCACTTGTCATCTCTTCTTATTTGAAAAAAAAAACAGTAATGATTTATTCAGAATGTTCATAGAGTCCAATAATTCTTCACAAAGTAGGTCAAGATGGGTTACTATTTAGATTATATATAAGCCAAACAAAGCAACATATAATACAAACATAGAAGTTTCTGTTTCCCTACTTGAACTCAATGAATACTTATCTTGTTCATTTTTCACTGATTTTACTTATAATGATTTAAGTAATTAATTAACTAATTCAACAAGGTACCATTCATCAGAGTTCAGACTAAAATGTAACAAATTTACATCATATATAATAGCAGTACTGTTGTCCGCATGAGTTTAAATACTTGGGATCAGTAGTTCAGAGTAATGGTGAGTGTGGAAGAGAGATGAAGAAGAGAGTACAGGCAGGACGGAGTGGGTGGAGAAGAGTGTCAGGAATGATTTGTGACAGACAGGTACCAGTAAGAGTGAAAGGGACGGTCTACAAGAGGGTAGTAAGACCAGCTATGTTATATGGGTTGGAGACAGTGGTATTGACAAAAAGGCAGGAGTCAGAGCTGGACGTGGCAGAGTTAAAGATGTTAAGATTTGCACTGGGTATGACAAGGGTGGACAGGATTAGGAATAAGTATATTTGAGGGTCAGCCCAGGTTGGAAGGTTTGGAGACAAAGCCAGAGAGGCAAGATTACATTGGTTTAGACATGTGCTGAGGAGGGATGCAGAGTATATTGGGAAAAGATGCTAAGGATGAAGCTGTCAGGTAACAGGAAAAGAGGAAGGCCTAAGATAAGGTTTATGGATGTGGTGAGAGAGGACACGCAGGTGGTTGGTGTGACAGAGCAAGATGCAGAGGACAGGAAGAAATGGAAACAGATGATCCACTGTGATGACCCCTAATGGGAGCAGCCAAAAGAAGAAGACGAAAAAGATAATAGCAGTAACAGTAGAGTGTTTTGAAAAAAATTGCTGTCATGGAGACTAATGCCTTCTTCAGTTAAAATATTATTTATAAATGTCATGTATATCCTGGTTAGGTAATAGTAGCAAGCTCTTAGTACAAATGTCATCATTATTCTGTATAAATAAATATAGTTATATAAATTATGGCAGATATCACAGTTATGAGTGTTGTTTGATCAATCCTGATATGGTGTGCATGGATGCAGCTGTGTCTGGCAACTGTTGCATGTTGCCGTTTTCGTCTCCGGGAATCTGTGGGTTGTGGCTTGTGAATGAGGTTCATAGGTTCATAGGGTCATAGGTAGGTACTAGGCTATCATCCCAAGGGCCTACGTAAGACTAGCCAACAAGATTCCCTGGCTTATGCCACTCAAGAAGGTTATTCTCCCATGCCACTGTTGAACAGAGACACAGAAGTGATCCCCAGGGTGTATTTCCTATTTCCCATCCACTCATCAAGATTTTTCTTGAAGAGTGCTAATGAAGAACTTTGCTTGACATAGATGGGTAGCCTATTCAAGAGTATGAGCAGTCTCTGGGACAGGGATCGATCCCTCCAGCATGTCCTGTGTATTGTGGTGACAAGGTTTAAGTCCCTAGAGGATGTAGCTCGGAGGGATTGAGATTTCTTTAGGTGTAGTATGTCCAACAGCTCTGGGTTTGACATAGCTTTATATGTTAAGCAGAGATCACCTCGGAGTAGGCGATATAGAAGCTGGAGGTTTTAGAGGTGGTCAGTATAGGGCATTTGTTTGAGGCCAGTAATCCTCTTTGTGAGGTACTTCTGTGGCCTTTCCAGCTGCTGCAGATGTCTTGTGAGGTACATTCCAAAAGGGGCATTGTACTCTATAATGGGTCTAATGAGTGTCGAGTAGAGGGGAACAATGACCTCTTTTTTCCTGGATGAGAACCCTTTTATGATGAGGTGTGCCACATAGAAGGACTTCCTGACTACTGTGTCAATGTGAATATCAAAGAAGAGGCTACTGTCCACCTGGGTCCCAAGGTCTCTTATCACACATTCAGTGTTAGGTAGATTGCTGCCTATGTGGTAGTTCATGGGTACAGAGTTTTTACCAAAGTGGATGGCACTGCACTTTTTGGCATTGAGCTTGAGGCCATAGCTCTGACACCAGGCATCTGTCTCAGTGAGGCCCTTCTGTAGGATGTCCATATCATTTGGGGACTTGACTATGGCTCCTAGTTTGCAGTCATCTGTGAAGTTCATTAGCCAGAGGCCTTCTGTGTTAGCCTGTACTTCAGAGAAGTAGATACCAAACAGGAGAGGTCCCAGGACAGAACCCTGTGGTACTCCACTTGTCACTGCTTTGAGATCGGATTTGGAGTCTGCAACTTTTACAGTGTGGGTTCTGTCAGTGAGCCACTTGGCAACCCATAGGTTCATAGGTTCTTAGGTAGGTACTAGGCTATCGGCCCAAGGACCTATGTAAGCCTAGCCAATGAGGTTCCCTGACTTACGCCACCCAAGAAAGTTATTTTCCTGTGCCACTGTCAAGCAGAGGCACAGAAATGATCCCCAGAGTGCATTTCCTATTTCCCATCCACTCATCAAGATTTTTCTTGAAGAGTGCTAATGAAGAACTTTGCTTGACATAGATGGATAGCCTGTTCCAGAGTATGGGAAGTATCTAGGACAGGAATCTATACCTCCAGCACGTCCTGTTTATTGTGGTGACAAGGTTTAGGTCCCTAGAGCATGTAGTTCAGAGGGATTGGGATTTCTTTAGGTGTAGCATGTCCAACAGCTCTGGGTTTGACATAGCTTTATATGTTAGGCAGAGATCACCTCAGAGTAGGCGATATGCTATGGAGTAAAGCTGTCATCTTGTGAAGTAGGGATTTATACCTAGTTTAGTGAGCTTAGCTATAATTCCAGAATGGGGGATGGTGTTGAAAGCCTTGGCGAGGTCAAGATAGGCTGTGTGAACCACCTTACCCTCATCTATGGCTTTAGTGACTGCCTCAAAGAAGTCAATCAGATTCAGGAGGCATGATCTGCCTTTCACAAACCCAAACTGGGTGGGATCCAGAGTTTGGAGGTTACCAATGTCTTTGTTTATCAGTTCCATGATGATACGTCCCATGGCCTTGCAGACCAGGCTCATCAGGCTAATAGGTCGATAGTTCCCGGGATCAGTGGTGGCTCCCCCTTTGTGGAGTGGGATAACTGTTGCTGTGCGACATTCAGTGGGCACAAAGCCTGATGTGAGGCTATTGTCTAACATGGTGCTTTAGTAGGGAGCCAGTTCGTTCTGAAGTTCATGTAAAATGCAGCCTGGTATGTTGTCCGGTCCCATAGATGCTGTGTTTTTGGCTTTAGAGAGTGCAGCTTTTACCTGAGTAGTTGTGATTACAGGGACTCTGCATTCTTCCTGTATAGATATGGGCCCTTTTGAGGGTGAGAGGGGGGTAAAGTTAGCACTGAACCTATCTGCCAGGATATTGGCAATATCAGTTGGTTCTGTAATTTTTGTGCCGTTGTGTTGTAACTCAGAGCAGATCTGGGTGTTGCCATCAAGATTGTTGACATAGCTATAGAATGCTTTGTGGTTGTCCTTAGAATTAGTGGCAATTTTGTTTTCATAGATAGCTTTGGAGGATCTTATAAGGAATCTCAGCTTCTTACTGTGGCTGACCAGGGAGCTCCTCCACTCATGGGATTTTACACTCTTTTTGCAACAGTTTCTTCCTTCTGTTGTACAGTTTGTTTATGGCAGGGGACCACCAGATTGGCTTCCTTTTGTTTGGGATAGCACGATCCATGCACTTGCGTAAGTGCTTATAGAGGTGCATGGTTTACTGATGCTTGTGTATTAGGAAGAGACATTTGATGTTTTAGTGTTTTAGCCTGGATCCAGAAGAAGGGGTGGATAAAACTGTGATTTGGAATATTTTGGCAGATAATAGTTTGTTTATACATCATGCTGAGTGAGAGGTTAGAAGGCTGGAATAATATGTTATTTCTTGTTGTGTCAGCTTGTTTTCTTTTTTTTTTTTGATCTGTTTGCTCTTTATTGTTTTCCTGGCTGCTGCCTCACTGAAAAGGAGGGAATTTAAGCTTGAAGTTGCAGTGAAGTGAAGCTTTGCTTCAGGTGCATCGCAAGCCTCTGGTATGCAGTACACAGACACACTAACAGAAACAGATGCTCCCAGGTTACTATGGTAATGGAGACAGAGTGATGATAATGCTTAATGGCTCTGAGGAGCCTCCGAAATGATTCTTGGCAATGAAGTTTTTGGTTTTAAAAAAATATATAATAAAGGGGCTGTTTTAAACCACATGTACACATATTCATGGTCTCCCAACACTTTGTTTAGTTCATTAAATTGACTCTTGATAAAAAAGAAAAATAATATTAATAATAAGCGCAATTTTATATTTAAAATGCATTTTGGTCCAAACACATTAAGGACTTACATAAGAGTGGAAGTCTGAGTTATTATGAAAGACTAAAAGCACTTGGTCTTGTGCAGTACCCTTTGCTGTGGTCTGGGGGGTGAGCTTGCTCGGAAGTGTTGGGCATATGGGGATAGCTGATTCTAGGGGTGTTTGGGGTTGCCGGAAAGTGCTAGAGAGTCATCAGATTTTCTTTGTGGAAATATCTGTGGGAATGGAAGGTGTGTTGGGTGGTTCACTGCCAGAATGGCCATTGCATGGAACAGGCTGGTAAAATGGAACAGGACAAATATTGGTTTGGATATTTTAAGAACACCCTGTAAACACACCACATGAACTAGCGAATGATATTTAGGCAAAACTGGATGAGCATTGTTGCCCGTGCTTGAAGTACTGATATGTGTGTATGTATGGATGGAAGTATACTTATAACAAATAAGAAACTAGAAGGGTCTCATACGTTAAAGTCTATGGACTGTATAAACATGCTTGAAAGGAGCTAATAATAAGAATAAGCATTACAGCTTGTGGTCTCTCAAATAACTAGGCAACAGCCAAAAAAAAACACACACACAATAGTTATGTAATGTATAATTTTAGTAAATCTAAACATAAAATATATAATCATCACATAAGATGAAGTAGTCTGCTGAAATTAAATATTAAAGACAGGATTTAATAACATGGGCTTGTGTATAATAACACTACTGTCTTAACTTGTCATAAATGACATACACTACATTGCATGATGATTTTCTTATATAAGTAAATATGCATAACAAGTCATGTAATTGCTTTAACTTGAATTGTGGTTTTGTAACCCATCTTGACCATATATAATACTTAAGTTATTAACAAGGTCACTAATGTTTTATATATGACATCAAACTGACAAAGTTGTTCAAGGAAAGCAATAGAAGCCTGAAATAGGAATTTCACAGAATGTAACAATCACATTCTGAACAAATAGTATTAAATTGCAATAATCATTCAGTTTAACCTTTGCTGATTATACAAAATAGAATGTTGCCATTTAAATCTAAAAACTTTCAGTGTATGCTATAAAATGGTAATTTATGAATATGGAAAGGGAACTTGTAATCATTAATCACAATAAGTGAATTTGTTGCTTTTAACCTATAATTTCACTCATTTTATAATAACAAATGACAGATATGAAAATCCTTATGTGTAGGACATGGGGGGAAGAGGGATGCACTGATAATTAAAATGCACTAACTTTCATCAATGTTCACATAAAACAAACTTGATGATTTAAGTAAGTTAGCAACAAACAAAGTGATTACTTAAATGCTGGCAAACAATGAAATATAACTTCTGATATATCCAGTAAAATACATTGTATTAAAGCATTAGGCATAAATGTTATTACCATCTATTTATATTAAGTAATGTTTTGAAAGACTTCAACAGTAAGGGTGAATATGCTAAATAACTGTGTGCTATAATCTTTTATTGAGGTTTTATATATGATACATCCTACTTTACTATGATTGAATTGCTTGTCATCTATCTTTCATGTAAATATTAATTGCTTATACATAAGTAAACATTTATATTGTATTAGAATTCTGTATAATCTACAATAGTACTATATCTGTTCAAAATAATCTAAATATTGCTTATTCCTATTATAAATATTCTCCATATGATAATTCAATGTATGGAACTCAGATATTCTGGATTGTCAAGGTATGAGTGATAATCTGAATGACTTAGGTGTATCCATCAGATTAGGAATGATTTTCATTCCATGGCTAGTGCAGATCTTAGTTTTGCTAACATTTATTAATTTAAATTTGTTATTTCACAAAAAAATTTTTAGTATGCCTGACCAAAACATTACTTTATTTGTAAATACTCAAAGTATAAAACTGATAATTTCCTTTAAAAGCTCAAACATATACTTTATAGTTATCAGAGGAAAATGTTTAATAGTCACAATAAAACAAAACAATACATAGTCTAAATAACCTAAGATGGTTTTAACTTTATTATCATTAAATACCAATGGCTTAAACAATCCTAGCAGTAGATCAAATCTACTGAAATACTTAAACCTGAACAAAGCACAAATTGTCTTCCTTCAAGAAACCTCATTTCAAAACAAATGACAATTACAAATGGAATCCTTAGGAATATATGATATTGGCACAATCCACTTATAAGACAAAGACAAAAGGGGTAACAATTTTATGGAAAACAAATGTGATTAACCCAGAAATCATTTATAAGTATGAAGATAAAGAAGGCCTTATGGCTTTAGTAATAGGTAAATATAATAACAGAATATGGACCTTAGCCAATCTATACTGGTTCCCAGGCATTGGAACAGGAACTGTTAAAAAAACACTTGGATTTCATTTCCAATAATTATAAAGGCAACTTAATATTAGGAGGAAATTTTAACTGTTTATTTGATATTTCTGAAACTGCAAATAAAAGGCTGCTGCTTACATCTGCTGTATCAAAAGCTTTAAACAAGTGGATAAAATCATTTCATCTGGTAGATACTTTCAAATTTAAAGAAGATAAATCTTTGTTGTTTTCCCATCAAGATCACAGATTTGGTACCCAAACTAGAATAGATAAAATATTTGATGCCCATGACTTACACTCTAAAATCATTAATTTCTCAGTCATTCTCTGCATCTTTTCAGACCACAATTCATTGATACTAAAACTTCAAAATGGGTACAAACCATTAATGTTTAACTCCAGAATTCCAGTGTATATAACTAAAATTAAAGAGTTCAAACCCTGGTTATTATCTGAATTACAGTTCTTCTTAGATATTAATTATACCACAGAGCTAAATAAAATAATGATATGGGACTCATTAAAATCTTATATATATGGTAAAACCTTAACTTGGTATAAAAAAATCAGAGAATGGGATTCTGAATTATTAGATCTACAATCCAAAGTTTTGTCAGTAAAAGCTGAAAAAAGTCAAAATCATTTGTAGATGAAAAGGAAAGTAGAAGTACTAAACAATAAATACAACAAAATTCTAACACATAAAACTAGTTTAGCTTTAGAAAAACTAAATATTAATACATTGGCCACTTCTCCCAAATATCTACATAATTTATCCACAAGAATCAAAATACAATCAAAAGCTAATAACATTAAAATTATCTTTCATGAAAAGAAAGGGAAAAATGTCTCGGATATAGGTGACATTCTTGATGCCTATATAAATAACTATATGGAACATTTCCAAAGAAAATATACATATCGATCAATTAAATCTAGATGAAAAATGTTCTAATATAAAAAATACCAGAAAAATTAAAACTATATCTGCAAGCACCCATATCCTACAAAGAAATTACAGATAAAATAAAAGAGGGTAAAAATAATAAAGCTCCAAGTATAGATGGCATAATTATGGAAATATATAAACGTTTTCCTTCAAAGATACTATTCCTCTTCCATAAAACTCTAGTAGAAATTCAGTCAGAAGCTTTAATACCACCCTCTTGGAGATATTTCTTAATCACACCAATCCTAATGGAAAACAAATCCCCAAACCTCTGTACCTCATATAGACCTATATCATTATTAAATAATGACTATACAATATTTATGACAATATTAACTAACAGAATGAAAATACCACTATCTAAAGCAATAAATAATAATCAAACTGGATTTATATATCATAGAGACACATGACAGTATTAAAAGGATAATTTCTCTTATAGATTATGTTAATAAAGAAAATAAAGAAACACTCATAATTGCCTTAGACATAGAGAAAGTCTTTGATTCCATAAATTAGGACTATTTATTCAAAATCCTAATGCTATTTGAATTTTCTGCATCCTTTGTTCATCTCCTAAAGAATACATATACAAATAATTTAGCATATGCTAAGTTAGGTCCTTTTACCTCTGAATCTATACATATAACATAAGGCACTAAACAAGGACGTCCCATGTCACCGATTCTATTTGCTATGGCTATTGAAATATTGGCAGATTCAATTCATAACAATATAAAATCAAAGGAATAGACGTTTATGAACAATACAATTCTAAAGTAATGCCATTTGCTGATGACATATTACTAACATTATCTAATACAAAAGAGACATTAGAATAATTAGATATATTAATTGACAAATTTCCCATGACTTCAGGACTCAATTTCAATAAATCAAAATCAAAAAATGTATTTAAAAAAAAAAAAAAAAAAAAAAAGAACTGCAGACTAAGGGGGATCACATCATAGGAAACAAGAATCTACCTTAAAATATCTAGGAATTGAGTTATGCAAGGATAATAATGAATTAGTCTTATAAAACTACAATAATATCATCAATACAATTAAATTATCTGTGGAAAAATGGAACAAAATAATATTAGCATTTGAAGATAGACTACAGTTAATAAAAATGGATTTACTGCCCAGGATCCTATATATATATATATATATATATATATATATATATATATATATATATATATATATATAGCCTTGGCTATACTTAAAGAAATAAATTCATGTCTAATAAAATTTTTATGGTTTCTCAAAAGAAACAGAATAGCTTTAATACATCATATCAGACCATGGAAACAGGGAGGATTAAACGTTCCTGATATAGAAACATATATAAAAGCATCAATATCTAAAAGAATCTCAGATTGGATAAGTCCACATTCCTCTGCAAATTGGAAATAATTACTAACTGTAATATCAATAAATTAATTTGATTTACAAAAAAAAATTTCAAATGACAGATAAAAACAATTTGCCATGGTACATATTATGTATTAGTATGCAATATAACATAACTAAACCCACAAATATTTGTATGATTAATTATTACATTGACTCATTTAGGAAAATTATTAATGCAAATATAGATTTAAAAATCTGGTTTAAACTTTTAATACCATTTATAGTCACAAAGAACATTCAGCATAAAATATATAGAGAAATGATTAATTCCTGGGAAAAGCCGAAAGAAGAAGATTCATTCCTGGGAACAGAAGGGATTTGTTTGTTGGCTCCAGTGTAACAAAAAACTAAAAGTTTTAGATATGCAAGAAATAAAAACAACATACAAAATTCCACAACAGGACTTACTAACTTTACAGAGTAATCTGTCATATTTGCAAGATTTAAGTAGAATAATTAACAATTCTTCATTTAAAGAAATACGTAAATTTACAAAATACATATATGAAATCACATATAATGACTTTGACATGGGAAACATTATTTCAAAATTTTACAAAATATAAAACAACACCCAAAACCTTATACTGGAAATATATAACAAAAATACATTCAATACAGTTAACTGAAAATATTAAAACAAATATCTTATTATCAATAAAATATACATCTTTCACACAATACTGGAAAGTTTTTAATTGGATATGCTTGCATAGAGCATTCTTAACCCCAGACAGAATCAGTAAAATTAGGTTTTCCATAAAAGGAATATGTTGGAGATGTGAGAAAGTACACAATGCAGATTGGAATCACATTTTCTTTGATTGTGTTAAAATTAAGTCATTTTGGAATGGTATTAATAACTTTCTACAAGTTTTATTTAATGAATAATTTTTTTAACTAAAGCTCTAGTATTATTAAATGTGAACGAAGGTCCTCATTTGAATAGGTCAAACATGTATATAGGAGGTGTATAACAAGAAGATGGAATACAAAAACAATACCAAATTTGGAAGACTTCTACAGCCTACTGAAGATCACATCATTACTGGAAATTAAAATTAAAGAAATAAGAATTTATCCAAAGTTATTTATCAACAACCCTTAGGGAAAGTCTTATCGTTGATTGACACTATACAATAATTGATTAGACGCTCTGTTAATGGATTGGACATACTTATAAAGTTACTGTATACATTAAGATCTGTTATAGTGTCAGGGTAATGTAAATAGTGTACATAGTTATTTAAGATGTTATGCATAAATATTTTGGAATTCATTTAAATATATTTGAAAAATCAAAAAGAAAATTTTGAGAGAAAAATGTTTGTACAAACAGACAGCTAAACACATGCACGCACACACATAGACACACACACACACACACACACACACACACACACACACACACACACACACACACACACACACACACACATGCATATGTTTCCATAAATGTATTTTTATCTTCACAATACAGTATGCCATAGCAATGCTGTGCAGTCATTTTGTCTGATATTTAGCGATCAGCAGTATGCAGTGATGGTGTTAGTGTTGCTAGCCTGAATAGCTCTCCATGGCTAGCACAGGCTAAATGCATGATGAGTATGTCACAATTCTCTTTTCCACTTTCTGAGAGAGGAAGATGTGCTTGTAGAAGAGAAACAAGAGATGTGGTATTTTGTGTAACCGATCCAGTCACAAGTCCATCGCTTACTTTACATTACTAGCTGCAGACTACAGGTGCAAAGTTTTTTTCCCCAAACCTGCATTTTAATACTCTGATAGCTTGGATGATGTTGTCTCAACCTTAAATGATACTTGTACTCAAGGCATCACTGAAGTCCATATCAGTGAATGTTCTAGCCACTATTCACCCTTTGAAGCATAGCCGTACATCCCAAACCATCAACTAGTCTAAACCTATTTAGTATATATACTTATCATGGATATGAGAGGTGTAGCTCTCCAGCACAACAAAAATGTTGTTTAAAGGATTTATTTATAGATACATTTGTTAACCAGGTATAGTACACCAGTTGAAGGACCAGTTGGCAAAAGAAAACATTATTGTGCTAAGAAATTAACTAACAGTAATAGTAACAGAGTTGGTAATAAATTTGATAACCACAATTTTGATAGATTTAATAAAGCAATATCTCCTCTTAGCAAATTGATATTGGCATATTTCTAACAGAAGCTTGCCCAGTATCTTTTTCTGTTAGCAGAATTATAACTGTCTGCATGATTTTTCATAGATTATTGGTCAGACTGATGGGTCTAAAACTCTTTAGGACTGATTTGACCCATGGTTTGTAAGCTGATACCATTACAGCCTGACACCATAGATCATGGACGTGCTATCATTCTGTTCAATGTTCAGTCTGGTTTTCCTTGATTCTTTATGGGAAATCACCCAGTATGTAGTCTAACTCCATGGAAGTAGAGTGCTTGTAATTTTACCTGTGACAGCAGTTATCATGTCTTCAGGCATATAGTGGATGTTCAACAGTGTCTGTTTAAAAAATGTACATATTTCTATGTTTATTGTGAAGTGCAGACAACAATCTCAACAAGCACTTTCACTATATCCCATGGCAGAGGGGTCACTTCATTCTTTATTGCTAATACCATAATGTTCAAAAATGTTCTCTTCAAGTATATAGTGGATGTTCAACAGTGTCTATTTAAAAAATGTACATATTTCTATATTTATTGTGAAGTGCAGACAACACTCTCAACAAGCACTTTCACTATATCCCATGGCAGAGGGGTCACTTCATTCTTTATTGCTAATACCATCATTTTCAAAAAATGTTCTATTTGGTTTTCTGACATAACTAAAAAAATAGCCTATATTAAGATAACATAATGGTGCAACTATGCAGTTGGTGGTCAGCAAGTTGGCACACAAAAAGGAGCAAAAATAAAGGTATAAATAATATATATTGCATTCATCATCACCAGTCTGACCTCATGATTACAGATGAAAGATTTGACAAAAAGTAGGTATATGTTGTACTTAGTTTAGACTTGATTTTTTTCTTTATAACTAAGGTATTTTTTCTGAAAGCTAATTAACTCAACATTTTGTGTTATTTGTCTAATATTATAACTCCATCAAAGCATTTATACTTGAATTTACAGGTATAGCTGTGTTTACCTTATAAGCATTCATAAATAAAGAATTTAACACTCTAACAGAACTCGGTGAGGTGATAATATTCAGAACAGACTTATTTTGCTCATTAAGTTTTATATCCCAATCTCCTTTCATAAGTATACAGTTTAATGCTTCATAGTTTCTCCTGGCAAAGTATATGCAGGATGCTTTGTTTATTATTGAGTTTGACTGTACTGTTAGTTTAAAGAAGATGGCTTTACAATCTGCTTTAGTTACATAACCATACGTGGGGAGTGGAAGAATCCTAGATTTGTCAATATGATATCAAAATGTTTGCAGTCATTAGCTAGACTGTGTACTGTTTATTTATTTGTTTGTTTGTTGTCTGGGGTAGAACATTCAACTAACTAGACCTTTTTGAGTTCAACATATGTTTTTTTCTATATTGCTTTTTATCAGCAAAGTCAATTGTTAGCATAGTCCATTAATATATATCCATATTTACCACATAAGTGCTAAACCCAGTCTCTATCTGATGAATTAAGCCACATAAACAGCCTTTGCATGTTGTGAACCCAGGATCCTGTACACTATAATCACAGTAGTTAACCACTAAGCCATTACCACAGATTAAATTTTTATTAATTTTAACCTTATGGAGCTTATTCTGAATATGTTCCCGTTCTGTAAAGGGATACAGATGTCATATAGTGGATTTTTATAAACTGTATTTAATACCACTGAAAATAATTCTTGTATAAGCAATTTCTAGTTCTTAGCTGTTTCTTGGCTTCTGGTATTTAAGTATTCTTTTACAAAGATTGAATTACCATACTATGCCATCATCTTTCCTACTGGAAGCAGAAAAGTGAAATAAGGTATACCCTGGAATGTGTGATACATGTTTTGGAGTTGCACTTTGGATCTTTAAACCGTGTTTTATAATGGTGTCATTAGGATCAGTCAGTATGTCGGAACAGAACAAACTCATACTATCAGTCAAAATACCTCAGCCCTTCATTTGTTCTTAGACTAAAGCAGGTCACTATCAAACCCATATTTGTATCATGACCTTAATCTCATAGGCTGTAAGTTAATTTACAACACTGGAAATATGTTGCCTGTTGATGCTGTGAATTTAAATACTCATCCTCCTTCATGTTCACTTTTTATCTTTAAGTAGTCAACATTGGGTTTTATAAACAAAGTCGATTACTATTACCCAGGTGAATTAGTTAACCAATAGACACTTTTAATAATAAAGCTCAAACAAAAGAACACTGCTCAATGTGACTTCCCTTGAGGTTCAGAAACATGCTTACTGTGTTGGTGGCCATGGCTGTACTTCTGGACACAGTGCAGGCCAGATCCCATTATTGTTTAACAATGTGAAAACTCAGAGCTCAGGCAACAGTAAATTGGTAATCTTGCTTAGCATGGGCTAAGCTTACATAAAGTATCATACATGCATACATTCATTCATGCATGTATACAGACTCATTTCTATTATCATGCTAATATACATACTAGGAAAGCACTGTCTACAGCCCAGAACCAAATATCCAAGAAACACAAAAGGAAGGCAGGAAGCTGTGTACATTTTGTTAATACCAGGATACTTGTCGAATTAGGGCAATATAACACAGTCCACAATCCAGGAATTTATAAAAACACTGATTTATTCAGTATTCACCACAACAAAATGTTAAAAGCTTTCATCATGTCAAGCATGACTTCCTCAGAACAGTTTAAAACGCTGAATTCCTCTCTTTAAATACCCACTCCCACCAATCAATTTACAATCAATTATGTGTAATTAATACAATCTAACAAAGGTAAATAAATTCAAATACATATATACACCATAAAACTCATTTTAACTATAAAATTCATAATATTTCAGCTCGTTTCTTTTAAAATGGCGCAATACTAAGCATTTCATTCAACCCGGGTACCATTGTGGCGTTAGTTTTAATTTGCCATATTATTTCCTTCATCTCTAATTTATCCAGTTGCCCCCCCCCCCCCAGTCTTTATCTACAATCTCACAAATTCCAAAAAGAAAACCTGAACAATGGGGACTAGCTTTTAAGTGTCGACTGAGGGCATTATTATCATCCCCTTTTCTTATCGCATACAAATGTTCGTAGATGCGTCTACGAAAAACTCTCTCTGTCTTCCCTATATAGAAAAATTTACAAACCTGACACGAGGCTAAGTAAATCACTCCCCTGGTGTTACAGGTACCTGGTTTTAAATATATTGTATGTCCTGTATTTCCTAACTCCACTATTGGAGCTGTTAAAATAAATTTACAGTATTCACAACTACCACATTTCCCCATTCCTTTGTTCAGTTTTAAAAAAACTGGATGTTCCAGCAGAAATTTTATATTAAAGTCTGTTTTAAAAACAAAATGTGGTTCATTTCCCAGAACTTCCAAAAGGCCTTCTTTGCCTTTGAACACAACTCAATTATTTTTCATAATTTCCTTTATCCTTCCTGAAGTTTGTTCATATGTCAACACCATAGATCTTTTAAAATGGTCCACACCATCCCTCCTTGGACCACCCCCCAAAAACATATCAGTCCCAAGTAATGGTGTGTATCTGGATCCCCAGCAGTGTGAACAAATGAACGGGGAAATGTAGTTGTGAATACTGTAAATTTATTTTAACAGCTCCAGTAATGGAGTTAGGAAATACAGGACATGCAATATATTTAAAACCAGGTACCTGTAACACCAGGGGAGTGATTTACTTAGCCTCGTGTCAGGTTTGTAAATTTTTCTATATAGGGAAGACAGAGAGGGTTTTTTGTAGATGCATCTACAAACATTTGCATGCGATAAGAAAAGGGGATGACAATAATGCCCTCAGTTGACACTTAAAAGCTAGTCCCCATTGCTCAGGTTTTCTTTTTGGAATTTGTGAGATTGTAGATAAAGACCAGGGGGTAGGCAACTGGAAAAATAAATTAGAGATGAAGGAAATAATATGGCAAATTAAAACTAATGCCACAATAGGACCCAGGTTGAATGAAATGTTTAGCATTGTGCCATTTTTAAAGAAACGAGCTGAAATATTATGAATTTTATAGTAAAATGAGTTTTATGGTGTATATATGTATTTGAATTTATGTACTTTTGTTAGATTGTATTAATTACACTTAATTGATTGTAAATTGATTGGTGGGAGTGAGTATTTAAACAGAGGAATTCAGCATTTTAAACTGTTCTGAGGAAGTCATGCTTGACATGATGAAAGCGCTTAACATTTTGTTGTGGTGAATACCGAATAAATCAATGTTTTTATACGTTCCTGGATTGTGGACTGTGTTATATTGCCCTAATTCGACAAGTGTCCTGGTTTTTGCAAGTTGTTTGTTTGGGCACTATATACTTCTTTTTTTGTTCTAAATTTTATTAATATGTGTTCAAGTTTTCCTTTCTAAAATTTGCATTGCTAGAAATGGTATTCAGGTGAAAATCAATATCACACTGCTGGGAAATAGAAAGAGTAATTCATGGTGAATAGAATTTCTAAAGATCAAATAGACTTATAGGAGGAGAAGTCACTGGTTTGGTGTCTTCACCATTATGTGAAATAAGTATAGCACTCAGTATACTATTCAAGGCCGTTAGCACAGAGTTCCTAGTCTCTGAACTTGTAATGAGGTGCTTCCTATCTCGATAGTAGAGAGTTTGATTCCCTCCGTCTTCATTTGCCTGTTCTGCGACACTCATCAAGTCACTTAACAAGAAAGTGCTCCTGGGATGACCTTTTTTCCAGTGACTTAATGTCAACAAACAGGCCAATTAATAACCCAAGCAGCAATGCATAACAACAATGACTTGGCATTATTACAAATGGTACAGTTACAAATATATGATGAAAAAACACTAACCAAAAATACCCTCAGCCAAACTAACCTACATGAACATGTAGAAACATCAATCTAAACTCAGTCCAATCTTCTCAATTTTACTTAGTATAGCTAACATTGAATCAAACCACGGTCCTCCCACACATAAAAACACCCCACAAAACTCACAACAAAATAACACCAACTTCTTTTTTTGCACAATATTCAATGTAGAGAAATCATCTCAATCAAATTAGCATCTTTCCACTAAGCCAGACAAAAGATGTACGTGTGCATCTGACTCCTGGCTAGAAAATGACAACTCAAATATTAACGGTTTCTTTTCAGAATTCGGGTAAATTCTTCATGCCTGTCTAAACACAAAAAAAGAAGTGGGACAATGCAAAATTGCAAATCATACCTCCCCAACTCTGTTATATCCTAAGCTAATACAATACAGGAAAACAAATCTAACTGGCTTCTCACTAAATTACCTTCCCTAACCTCTAGGCTTATTGTCATTGCCATTGCATACCTAACACTCCCATCTTCCACCTAAAATTTCAATCACTAATGAAAAATGTGGGGCTACTATAGGTGCTTGTATGAAAGTAGCTTGTGGTATACCTGCTCGCTACAACCTGCTCTAAAGAGCAAGTACTCTAACTACTACTAGCCAAGTCTCTCATTTCTATATATCCCTCCCAAAACCAAGTCCTAAGCACTACATAGCCCTACCAAAACCGAAACCCTAAACCTCAAGTGCCCACCCAGTTCTCAACTAGATTCTGCAGCTCCTTACTTAAAACCTCCACTTCTGCTCCCTAACCCTAAAGCCCCTGAACTCTCCTTAAATGTAAAACTCCAAAACCCCTCCCCAAACTTTAATTTCCCAGTCACTACCCAAACATAAAACTTCCTTGCCATTGCCTAAACCTAAATCTCCAACAACCCAAACCTAAATTTCCCCCATCACTCTCTGAACCTAAATCTCCAAACCTGATTCCAAATCCTAAAACTCCCTTTATGATCCCTAACCCTAAAATTCCACTACCAGACCCTAATCCTAAATACATTTCCTAATACTACACCCCCACCCACTGCTGCTGCCTCTCCACAGCTTTTTGCCTGGACTCATAATCAAGTTCAAGTGTGAAACGCAGCCTAACTGAGCTACAAGGTGCTTGAGTACCTGGCTTTGAGACAGTGCTTTTTGCATGCTTGGGATTCGAGCGCCTGTAGTGAACCCCAGAAATATACTATACTGCATACTCACCAATAACCAGTCTTTCTGTAGGTGACTTTAACATAGACATACCAGTGCTCTCCAGTCAAGATGTTATTGACTATCTTTCTGACATTAACGTACTTCACATTGCCAATGAACCAATAAGATCAAATACTGTTTCTAATTAGCACTGTCTCCTAAACTTGAAAATCACCATGCACCCCACGATTACTTAATCCTTCACCCTCTCACAATTTTTCAGAGACTACATCCCTATAACCTTCACATTGCAAAACTTCAACCCAATACAATTTCTACAGGCTACAGTCCCACCTCCCTAAATAGACTGGTCTCCCATATTCTCCCAAAACAATGTTAACACTTTTACCAACCTACGTACTTAACTTCTCCTTCCTATCCAAAACCCCATTTTGCCACTTATAAGGCTTTTTAAACAGAACAAACCAGAATGGTTATCTAAAGAACCCAAAGCTCAAATGCAGCTCCAAGACAATACCTAGCAAAATTGGAAAAAGAACGCAACTCCATAAAAAAGAAATCAATACATATACCTCTGAAAGTTCACCAAACAACAACTCAGAAGCACATAAAAGCAAATACTTAAGAAACAAAGACATCTCCCTGCATTAGTCTACTAAGAGATTCTGGCATGAAGTCAACAGCCTAATAGGCTGACTGCCACAAATGCAATCCACTACACAAAAATTCTCTCAAGGTACGCTCTCCAGTTTCACATCCAATAACTTCCATCAAGAATTTTGCAAACTACTACACTCTCCAACCTCGTCCTCAAAACACCAACCAAACAAATCCAATCCCCTCTCTGACCAGCTGCTGTTGTTCTACTTCTTACAAATTTCTATCAAACAGATCCTCCCCCTGCTAAAACATATTCCTCTGGTCTCCTCAACTGGTTGAGACAATCTGTCACTGGTTTCTATACCACTGTAATAACCATATCACAACGCCACTATCACACATATACAATTCATCCCTCAACTCAAAAAAATGCCTAAAATATGATAATCAGCCCTTGTCCATTTAATTCGTAAGGAGCAAAAGGCCACAGTGAGCAGTCACTACCACTTAATATCAAAATTGCCTATACTAGGTAGGATACTAGGGAAAAATCATCTACAACCAACTTACCACCTGCCTACAAAAGGATCACCTTCTCTCTGATAAAGATTCTGGTCAGGCAGAAGCACCATGACTGCTCTCTGAACACTAACAAATGGCATCCCCTTGAACATGATTGGGGGAAGTTTCATTGACCTTACCCATGTCTTTGTCAGAAATGAACACACCATCCTGGCATCCCACCTTTTTGACACAGGGATCAGTCCATGCACCACTCTTTGTGTTCAAAGCTAAAAGTGGCTTTACTTTTTGACAGCAAGCCATGTCTCGCTCAGGGCTTTCTTAGGGCTCAATACTGGATCATCTTTTCTTATTGAAGCTTGTAAAAAAGCTACCTCATGACCTGCCACAACTGCCAACCATTCTCTTATAGGTTCATAATTTCATAGGTAGGTGCTAGGTTATTGGCCCAAGGGCCTAAGTAAGCCTAGCCAACAAGGTTTCCTGGATTACGCCACCCAAGAAAGTTATTTTCCTGTGCCCCTGTCGAGCAGAGCCACAGAAGTGATCTCCAGGGTGCATTTCCTATTTCCCATCCACTCATCAAGATTTTTCTTGAGGAGTGCTGATGAGGAACTTTGCTTGACATAGATGGGTAGCTTCCAGAGTATGGGAAGTCTCTGAGGCAGAAATCTATCCCTCCAGCATGTCCTGTTTATTGTGGAGACAAGGTTTAGGTCCCTAGAGTGTGTAGCTTGGAGGTATTGGGATTTCTTTAAGTTGTAGCATGTCCAACAGCTCCGGGTTTAACATAGCTTTATATGTTAGGCAGAAATCACCTCGGAGTACGAGATATGCTAAGGAGTAAAGCTGAAGTTTTTTGTCGGTCAGTGTAGGGCATCTGTTTGAGGTCAGTAATCCTCTTTGTGAGGTACTTCTGTGGCTTTTCCAGCTGCTGCAGATGTCTTGTGAGGTACATTCCAAAATGGGCATTGTACTCTATAATGGGTCTAATGAGTGTCGAGTAGAGGGGAAAAATAACCTGTAAATCCACAAAAAAGCACCAGGTTTAGTGCAGCAAGCAAAATTGTAGTCCAAATTCAAACACAACAATAATGCAGCAAGCAGATATAAATCCAGCTTTAAACTCCAAGTTTAATCCAAATTTAAGACGTAAGCACTTTCGTTCCTTAAAACATTAATACAGGAACTTCATCAGACAAAGTACTTTACATTCAGCTTCCTTTTAAAAGGTAAAGCTTGTGACCTCACTTCCTCTCCTCCATTCATCTACAAAAAGGTTTTTAAAGGACCACTGTTTTTTTTTTAACTGCAAGTACAACACACTAAGAAACTACATGCATAAAACCACATAAATAATGCCATGCTATACAAATACAGCACAATAAAAAGCTACATTTATAAAATTACATAAATATTACTATAGTTTGTCATGTAATTTAAACATGAAAAACAGTTGTTTTAAAATCCTAAAATGCAAAAAGTATATATAAGCCATCAACCTCTAGCCTACTGAAAGTGTTGATAAATAAATTAGGTATTAAGTACTGAACATTTAATATTTAGCAATAACAAATCTTGTCTTTTCAAAGCTTTAAGTTTTAATAAACTGGAAATTGACTGGCTGTCATTCAAGCCTGGTCAATGAATGCAGTCTAGTCAGATTTGCCAACTTAATTCTTCTTTCTCCAGTAAATAAGGCCATGCTCCACCTCTAACTGAGGGAGATATTGACTCTAATATAACAAACTTGAATTTGTGTTCATTATATTGTCCTATATGTTTAGCAAGTGCATTAAGTGGGCATTTATCCCTGATATTCCTAAGGTGTTCACTTATTCTGTTTTTGAGCTTGTGCTCCGTTTTTCCAATGTAAAAGCATGAACATAGTTCACAAAGGGCATAATAGACCACTCTTTCAGTGGTACAAGAAAATATGTTCCTGATTTTTATTTTTATTCCGTTAATGTTTACTTCATTAACCTCTAAAATATAGGAACAAAATTTACAGGACCCATATTTGTACATGTACCCTGTACGTTGTGCCTCTTTTTGTCGTTCAAGTAGTGTTTTGATGTTGTGTCCTTTCCTGAGCACGCATGTAGGTTTATCGCCTAGAATTGCTTTTATATCCCTTTCACATACTAAGAGTTTGCAATTTTTCACTAGTATGTCCTTTATAAGTATGCATCAGTGGAAAAACTGGTTAGAAAACATGATTTAGACTCATTTCCTTTTTCAATTGTTTGAACATCCAATTGACTAGAGTGGTAGAATATAGATTCAGATCTAACACTAATACTACTTGTATTAACTTCAAAATTTGTGTCTACATTGCATTCAGAATTTAACAAGGGTACAGACTGTCCACTTGCTCTTTTTTCTATTACTTCATTCATGATGTTTTCCGCTAAATTAGATAGATAACTTCTTTTCAAAAACATTTCCTTCAAATTACTGCATTCCTTAAAAAAGCATTCATTTAAAGACACCATATGAGCTGCCCTTACAAATTATCCTTTAAGGACTCCTCGTTTTTGGTGGAATGGATGGCAGCTCGTGTAGTGTAAAAAATTGTTAGAATATGTATCTTCACAGTATATTTCAGCCATAAATCTATTATGCTCCAAGTCTTTTTTAAGTAAAATGTCAAGGTAAGCAATTCCTTATCGTTCACAGAATGCGTGACTTTTAAAAAAGATGTAGAATTGTTTATATATTCTAAGAATAGATCTATTTGTTCTCTTGGGCCATTCCAAAGGATGAATATATCATCCAAGAAACAGGTATACATGTGGCAATGTCGGAAAAAATAGACTTGAATAAGAATTTCTTTTCCCACTCCAACATTACCACATTTGTGTACATGCCTCTGCATGCTGCACCCATTGCTCCTCCCTCTATCTGGATGTAATACTCATTGTCGAATACACAGGAACAATAACCACTTTTTTCCTGGATGAGAACCCTTTTGTGATGAGGTGTGCCATGTAGAAGGATTTCATGACTGCTGTGACAATATGATTATCAAAGGAGATACTACTGTCCACCTGGGCCCCAAGGTCTCTTATCACACATTCAGCATTAAGTAGACTTCCGCCTATGTGGTAGTTCATGGGTACAGAGTTTTTACCAAAGAGGATGACAATGCACTTTTTGGCATTGAGCTTGAGGCCATGGCTCTGACACCAGGCATCTGTCTCAGTGAGGCCTTTCTGTAGGATGTCCACATCATTTGGGGACTTGACTATGGGTCCTAGTTTGCAGTCACCTGTGAAATTCATTAGCCAGAGGCCTTCTGTGTTAGCCTGTACTTCAGAGAAATAGATGCCAAACAAGTGTAGGTCCCAGGACTAAACCCTGTAGTACCCCACTTGTCACTGGGTTGAAGTCAGATTTGGAGTCTGCAACTTTTACAGTGTGGGTTCCGTCAGTGAGCCAGTTGGCAACCCATCTTGTGACATAGGGATTTATACCTAGTTTAGTGAGTTAAGCTATAATTTCAGAATTGAGGATGGTGTCTAAAGCCTTGGCGAAGTCAAGATAGGCTGTATGAAACACCTTACCCTCGTCTACAGCTTTAGTGACTGCCTCAAAGAAGTTGATCAGGTGCAGGAGGCATGATCTGCCTTTCACACACCTGAAGTGGGTGGGGTCCAGAGTTTGGAGGTTACCAATGTCTTTGTTTAGGAGTTCCATGATGATAACCTCCATGGCCTTACAGACCAGGCTTGTCAGGCTAATAGCCCGATAGTTCCGGGGATCAGTGGTGACTCCCCCTTTGTGGAATGGGATAACTGTTGCTGTGTGCCGTTCAGTGGACACAAAGCCTGATGTGAGTCTATGATTGAACATGGTGTTTAGGTGGGTGCCAGTTTGTTCTGAAGTTCGTGTAAAATGCAGCCTGGGATGTTGTCCGGTCCCATGGATGCTGTTTTTTGGGCTTTAGAGAGTGCAGCTTTTACCTGCATAGTTGTGGTTACAGGGACTCTGCATTCTTTCTGTATGTTAATGATGTGATTATTTACAGCTTAAGCTCTAACCACAAAGAGACTGAAAATTACCCCCAATTAGACCCATTGTTCACAAACAAAAAGCTTGTACTAAGCATTAAATCAATGGCTCCTCAAATGCCCCAGTACCATTCAAACCAAAGATCAATACAACAACCTCACTGAATCCATCAACTTTTGATACTTTAGCACTTGGTTAGATCAATCACATTACTTTCACTTACACTAAGACAAAGTACATAGTAAAATAATCGTCCCTCTGCTGTGGGGTCAGATATCGACTCACTTTCTCTTTCCACCATCCAGTCACCACAGTGAAAAGAGTAGCACTCAAACAGCTCAGTGTTCTGACAATCTTTGCCACTAGCAGAAAAAGCACATTAATCCTGCAAACTCATTTGATTCATTCCATTCTGCCTGTTTTCACATTGTAGCCCTTGGCCATTTGAGTAACGGCATGCTAGACACTAGCCACCTACTGGAACAAGGTAAAACACTTCCACCCCCACTGAATACACCTGGCCAATAAAATTGCCTACTTGGATTGAAATTCAACACAAGGACTGGTGCTTCGCAGTCAGGGATAGGACTGAACTTATCTTCAAAAGCTCTATTAGCTACTTACTGGAACAAAAGAACCCCCCTCCCCCATGCTGAATACACCTGACTGATAAAACTGCACACTTGGATTGAAATTCAACACAAGGACTGGTGCTTCGCAGTCAAGGACGGGACTGAATTTACCTTCAAAAGCTCTATTAGCCACCTACTGGAACAAGGGAAATCACCCCCCCCCCCCCCCCCCACTGAATACACAGGGCTGATAAAAATGCCCACTTGGATTGAAATTCAACGCAAGGACTGGTGCTTTGCGGTCAAGCATGGGACTGAATTTACCTTTAAGAGCTCTATATACATCTCTTCTTATATTTCGCCCTCAACCTGTAAAAATAAGCTTGTCGCATAGGTGTTATTATATTAGTTATTTTAACTAGGCTGTTGTGAGGTCATGCTTATTCTCTCGGTCACCCCCCTCAACTTTTTTCTGAACAGTGCACAGAAGTCTAAGACTCTACTGCCTGTTTCCTCTCTTTCCTAAGCTAAGGACTCACTCAACATTTGAAATCCACTACCCCTACCCACCTAGGCTCTATCATCTAAACACTTTTGCAGACACTCTTTAAACTCATGTTCTGGTTTCACTGATAGTTTTACTAAGTATAACAATCTGCTGCTCACAGCTCGGCCCGCTCCATTCACCCTTGCTATGCTTGGGCTCACTCTGCTCCTCTGCCCTGCCCCCATTCCTACCCACTGCCATTTTCCAGACATTTATTTTAAATTAGCCACTTGCTTATCCCGAATCAATCAATCACCACATAGCACCTTATATACTACAATCAATACTAAATCATAAAGCCCACCTCCTTCAGCCCATAGTAATACAAACAACTCACACTAAACTACATAGACACTAATCAAACTAATAAATATTGTTTCCACTCAACCCCAGCTGCAATATAACAGCCAAATACACTTATATACAGCTACTCTACTAATCCTAGTTTTACATATCTCCTCCTACAACACCAAACTAGAAAAATCTATTCCATGCCATTCAACCTCTTCCCTCTACCCACAAAAACTTAAACCTACCATCATTATTATATCTACCTCTATCCTTTTATCATATGCACTGCTCTCTACTCCCTCACCCCAACACCCCTAGAGTTTCTCAATAATATCATAAGTACATACTCAAAATATTAAACACTTTAGTTAATATAGCATCCAGACTTACACTTACCAGGGACTTTTACCCTAACTCTGGCTCAAACACTAATCTAAACCAGCCACTCACAATCAACAACAATCCCCCATAGAAACAAAGCTGATATCTTACTATTAAACATGAATATTAGAAGTATCACTAACAAAGTCCATGGGCTACATGCCAACTTCTTTCTATGGTCACCTGATATCATGCTAATTACCAAAACATAGCTTAAAACTAATGCCACCAATAATGAGATTTTCCCTCCGTGTTATAATATAATAATTACAGAGAGAAAATTCAAAAGACGTGGCAGCATAGCCTTACTCATTAAAAATCATCTTTCCCTAGAAGCCTTAGATCGAATCACCCCAACTTTGGTAAAGCTGAAGTAATATTTACCAAACTTAATATTAACCCCAGAAAACATATAAACATAATTGGAACCCATATCTTACCCGGGGACAACATCCACACATTAGAAAACATATTGAACTGGACCACAAAATCACTACCCCAGGAAACAATAATCATGTTTTTTTTAATACTGACTGGTGAAATTGCAATTCCCAAAACACCACTAATCCCATCAACTTCTATTTCTTCACCCAGCGGATACAACCCCCCCCCCCCCTGCTAGGATTGATAAGTCATCCAATAAACACTCCATTCTTGACTGGATCGTAACAAATAAACAAGCCTACTCTCCTCACGCTGGCTGTCACCCTGACAGCCTCAGTGACCATCTCCCAACATATCTACATAGACAACAAATTAAACCAACAAAACAAAGTATGTACAAGCAAATAAGGATTTCATAAACATCCTCAGACACTGTAATTGGTCACCACTTAAACTACTCCCCCTAGAAGAGGCTATAGAATATTTTAATACTACCTTCCTTTCCATCTTAAACACACAGGCTCCTCCCAGGGCTATAAGAGTTAAATATAACTTTGCCCCATTTCTAAACAAAGAAACTAGGTCACTGCTAAAAGCAAGAGACAAAGCCTGGGAGAACTAGCACAAAACTAAATCCCAAATTGCAAAGCAAACTTACCAAGAACTTAGAAATAAAGCAAAGAAACAAGTGAAACAAGACAAGATAAATTATTACTCTAACATTCAAACTAAATAACAAAACAACCCTCAAAATGTTTTTGTTAGCAATTAACAACATACCACTACCAGGCAAATCCAGCACCGCCCCCCCCCGACTACTAATGGTAACTCAGACAGCATTGCTACCCAATTCAACAAATACTTTACCAAAACGATTCTAGCCCTCTCTACAAAGCAAACCTTCACTCCTACTCCAACTGCCTTTACACCAAGAAAAAATAATACCACCGTCTTCCCTCAACTTGCCACAACTGAGACAATAAAAAACCTTCCCAAGAACTAAAGTCCACTACACTAGCTGCAGAGAACTTGCCAGCAATGTTTTTCACACTAGCTGCTGAAGGAATTGCCTACCCAGTAACCATTCTTATCAATAGATCTATAGCAGAACAGCAAATACCTACCGTTTGGAAAACTTCCCATATTATTCCACTCCATAAAGGAGGCAGTTCAACTGATCTGTCTAACTACCGACCAATTGCAAGCCTATCCCCTCTGTCTAAGATACTAGAGAGAATTGTGCATAAGCAAATCATGGATTACCTGTATACTGACTAGCTACTAACCAGTACTCAGCATGATTTCTGCCCTTACCACAGTATTACCACTGCGCTAATGTCATTTACTAATACAGTCAACCTTCATAGAAACAATGGTAAATACATATTATCTATCTTTCTAGACTACAACTGAGAAGGAAAAAGTGCTTGGAAACAGTACCAAAAGCACTACAAACCAAATCACTTGCAGAACCAGCAAACAAAACACCTCTTCAGGTGGAGAAACTGCAGGCCAGCATGGCACTCTCTGTTTGGATGAGCCAGCGACCTGGATGGTGTGAGCAATCGGCTCACAAGGGTGGAAGAACAGCTTTCCCAGTTACTGGGTATTCTTACATAGCACCACATTCCTTTTACAGCCTCACCTAATCTCAGTGGGGCTTTTGACAACAACATACCAGATGCGTCGCTACCAGGTAACCAAGAGGCATTACCTCAGAGGGACAAACGTAGAGTTTTAGCCTTGGACCCTTGACAGGGTATGCAGTCCCTAAGAGGTCACAGGAGAGGGAATACAGAAGAAAATGACTCCCACGAACCCAGTGACGACCTAAGGGACAGTAGTTCCCAGAGTGGACCTGAGAGTTCTAACATGCGTGAGGGAAAGAGAACGACTCATGCCCCCCACCAAGGTGACTTTTTTTCAGCTTCTAGCTGTATTGACAATAATACAAAAGACTCTGAGTCTACGAACTGGGAGGGGGCATCATCTTTGCAGGGATGGTTAAAATCTAGGTGCAATTTTTCTGTACTTAGTGAGGATACTAACCAAAGGTTCAATTTGAACCAAGGTAACAGTTATAGTATGAATGTGAGCCTGTTGTATGATTTAATGCTAGATACAAATCTTTAAATATGGATAACTGTTACTTAGAAGAGTGTATTGGGAGAGCCATTGTGCCCAAAGGATTACGCATTTATAAGTATCCAAATATGTTAAGGAGGGTAGTGAGTTCCATAAAGAACTCATTAAAATTTTTAATCATTGTGGTTTGGATATATTGCAGGCCATCATTAAAAACAATGAACAAGAAATGGACACATTACTTAAAGATATAGAAAAAACTAACAAAGAAATTAGCACTGATTTACTATTTACTGGTAGAAGAAAGATCCAAATACTTAAATGTGAAAGGAAAGATTGACGAAAAGTGTAAATTTTTATTTAACAGGAAATGTAAGAAGCTTGATAGGGACATCAAATGTTACCCTAAACCCAAAAACAATTTTAAGCATTAGTACAGGAATCACACTGACCATATGGGCGATGATTTACAGGGAGAAGATTTGGACCACAGAGAATGGGGTAATGGAGGGGCTATAGTTATTATCCTTTTGGGGAAGCTGTGGGGGGGTATGACTTGAACGACCCTTTGGATTTTCCCACACTGAGAAGATCCGAGAGGATAAAACAAAGAACACTAGTCAACTACTACCCCAACAGGGGGGGGATATTCGAACAGGAGGAGATACTAACCCCTATTAGCCCCACTCGTAGTTTGATACAAGACAACGGTATAGTAGTTGAGGGGTACAGGCACAAGTATCACAATTTTAGTATACACAATTATAGTAGCCTGGACATCAACTGCACATACTTTAGTTTGTTTAGTAAAGGTTTGAAGTGTGTACCTAGTAACAGAAGTCAAATTATAAATGTTCTGATTGACTTAAAATTGTTTTTGAGAAAAAATAACTTGGAATTATTAATGCACCATGAAAGGAGGGGGGGGGGGGCATGAACTTGATTAAGAGAAAAAGTACTTACAATCCACCCCTTAACCCCCATTTAAAAAAAAATTGAAATTCAGGTAGAAAGGGAGATTCGACAGGGTCTGAATAAGAAAAGAAGACAATATAATTTGAATAAGGAAGAACACGACCTCCTGGATTCTTTAAAGAACAACCACCAAGTCAGGGTTATGAAACCTCACTGGGGGGGGGGGGGGTTGTCCTTATGGACAGTATTATTTATTCAGTCAAGATGTTGGATATGTTAAACAACATGGACAGATACTCTAGAGTTTCACGTAACAAAATCAATATAGCCCTTAGGAAGATTGATTTTATTCTTAAAGAACTGGTTGATGAAGACATGATTAGTCAAGTTACCTATCACTTTTTAATTATGGACAAACCATTAGTACCATCTATTTTTGGTATACCCAAGGTCCATAAGGATGTGGATAACCCGCTACTCAGACCAATTGTGGCAGCCACTGGGTCTAAAACTTACCCTTCGGCTAAATTTTTGGACCTAAGGTTAAAAAGGGTCTGGTTTGAGCAGACAGGCATTCTGAAGGACTCTTGGGATTGTTTGAGAAGTATCAACAATGACCTATATAGTAACAAATTCATCTTTGTTACTTTAGATATGCAGGATTTATTTAATGTCATTCCTCACAAGTTAGGGTTAGAATGGTTCAAAGAAGCTCTTAGAACCAAAGGAAGTTTTGATGAAAACAGTATCTTGGTGTCTATGGATTTAATGGATTTGGAGGGTGGCAGGTGGCCTAATGGTTAAGGTATTTGCCTTACAAATACAAGGTGCAGGGTTTGAGTCTCACAAGGGATAATTGGCTAAGCTTAAAATGATTCACAAGAGCAGTTAGCTTAGTACTAATCTATGAACTAAGACACAATTTTCTGTATTTCGAGGGTGAGTTTTTTAGACAGTCAAATGGAGTAGCCATGGGGGCCAGTTGTGCCCCCATATACGCTAACTTGTTATTGTCCATTTGGGAAGAGCGGTTTGTTTTTCATTCTGTATATTCTCAATACTGGAAATACTATCGACATTACATGGATGATATTTGTATGTTTTCGTTTGGACCTGAGGAGAAACTAATAGAATTTATCAAATACATCAATAGTACTACTGACTTCCTTAAATTCACCCATAGCTTTTCTAGGGAACACTTACAATATTTGGATGTGATGATTGAAAAGATACCTGAAGTGAGAAAATTTAAGTCCAGAGTTTACAGAAAAGTGACTTTTTCAAACTCCTACTTGTTTTACACTAGTGCCCACCCTTTCAAACAAAAGAAAGGAATTTTGAAAGGGCAGTTCATTAGGAGTAGTAGGATGCTGCCCCTTGATAGGGACTTTGACTTAGAAAGTAAGAAACTGAAAGATATGTTTTTGGAAAGAAATTACCCCCTTCCTTTAATAGAAGAAGTAATGAATGAAGTAAAAAATGGGAGGGGGAAGATTTAGTTCCATCTTAGGCGTATTGGAGCACACTGTAACTGACATAGAGAATACCCCTATCCCAGACACAAATTGGAGTAGTAATTTCATCTTGAATTTCAGTACTGACACTTATTTGGTTAAAGACATTATTTCTAGAAATTGGGGGAGGTTCGGGGACTATAATGACTTGGACTTGTTATTCAAGGACCCCCCTGAAATTTACTTATAGGAAGGGGAAAAACAGTAAGGAAATGTTGGAATATAGAAAACCAAAATAAGGTAGGCAGAAGAAAGGCACTTTTAAGTGTGGGGCTTGCTCCCAATGCTCACATGTTATACAGGGGGAGAGTTTGTATTTAATGGAGAGGAACACAAAGTTATAAACTAACACATTCTCCAACCGTGACACCATGGGGGTCATATATATCGCCATTTGTAAACATTGTGGAGCCTTCTACATAGGGAAGACCACAAGGAAGTTTAAGAGGCGAATATACGAACATCTCTATGACATCAGTAAGCAAGACACTAATAATGCACTATTTAGACATACCATACTTTGTAAAGATGCAGTTTTTGGGGTTTTTTTGTCATAGAAAAAATATAACAGGACCCTCAAGGTGGTCCCTGGGAGACAACGATAGAGTACAGGGAACTATTTTGGCAGTTGAGCTTGGAGGCCAACAGCGAACCAGGCTTGAATGACTATATTTCTTTAGCCCGTCCTTAAACTTAGATCTGCTAAACTATAATTCTTTTATTTAGCATTATTTCTTGACCAGTAAATGGCAGTGTTTTACTAGTTTACTACAGTGGTTTTGTTTCAACACAATTTAAAACTTTGGTGTAACACATCTTTTTTACTTATTTCTATTATATTACATTTGATGGCTTGCATTTTATGTATTTACATATTAATTATGTGATTCAATGTTTTTTTAAAATCTGCTTTTTAAAAAAATCTGTTACATTAACAAGTAACTATTTATTTTAGGAGTTTTTATAGTTGTATTTTTACAGTTGCACTTTGAATGCACTACATTCAGTTATACTAAATGTTTTAATTGGTTAATTGTTTTGTCAATGGGAAGGGAGGGTTATTTAAGGAGATTACTAGCTTGATTAACTATTCATTCTAATGAAGTCTAAGGATGAAAACACAAGTTATTGTTTTGTGGCATTAAATAAATCTTTTTGGTTCTCTGACCTGAAGAGGCATTTTGTATGCTGGTTCTGCAAGTGCTTTGGTATGTAGTATCTTTCTAGACTTATTGAAAGCCTTTGAGATGGTCTCACACAACAAACTTTTAAATGTCCTCTCTGAATGGAATCTATCTCAGTCTACTCTTGCCTGGTTCCAGGGCTAACTAACTGGGTGCCATCAAGTAGTATGTTGACAACAAAATCTCTCACCCCTTCTTCCTGTAACCCTAGGAGATCCTTAAGGCTCTATATTAGGCCCCCTACTATTCTCTATATTTACAAACAACCTTCATACATCAGCCCCAAATGTCTCAGTCATTCAGAATGCAGATGATTCTACAGTGATATGTGCTGCTACTACCCTACAGGAAATACAAACATTAAGACAAGAGTCCTTCCTAGCAGTAGAAACATGGCTAACAAACTCCCTCATAATTCTGAACCCCCCCAAAAAAGTCAAATTCATGCTATTCTACCCCACTGAAGCTACTGTACCCCTCTCCACTTTCAACGTTGCATCAACAAACTACATCATCTCAACCTCACCTCACACCAAACTTCTGGGAGTTGAAATAGACAGCAACATGAGATGTGACATCAACATATCCCAAACCATAAAAAAGTACACAAAACACAACAACCCCACCCATCCTTATCACAAACTGCAAGGTAAAAACACTTAACCACATTATCAAAGCCCACTGTGAAGTCAAAACATTTCCAACCTTACCTTTGGCTGCACACATATCACATGATAACAATCTCTATTTACACTTGATATTACATTCAAACACAGAAATGCCACTTTTACTATTTTAAACCCGCTATCACAGTGGACATGCTCCTCCTAACCTCCCTAGCCTCTTTTCTCTTAATTCCCAACCTCACTACAGCTATATCCTCGCATACCGCCACACGCAAATACACAACAACCTCCTCCAACCCTCTCCACAAAAAACACAGCTTCTCACATATCTCCTCCCAGCTTTTCCCATATACCCTCCCATATTATTCAAGCCACAAATTGTTCTTCTCACCTCCTATTAAACCACACTTGACACCAGTACCAACACCTAGGAATAAAAAACACTTCCCATGTTACTCATTCCTCATTACCTATCTACTCAAGTGTGGAGACACACATCCTAACCCTGGCCCACCCCCTAATCCTAGCCACAAGAGTAACCCCAATGATTTAAACATACTTACACTGAACATTACAAGTATATGTAATAAAAACAGCCCCACTGCATGCCTGGATTGATCCAAATAAACCTGACATACTAGCCCTTACTGAAACATGGCTACATCCTAATGTAAAAGACTAAGAAGTAATACTGCCAAACTTTGCAATAACCAGAAGAGGTATATCTAAAAGAAAAGGGGGGAGGGATAGAACTTCTATATCCCTCTATACTCAGCATCACACCCTATACCAGTAATATACCCATCTTTTCCAATGCTGAGGTACTAATCTCCTTTTTGAACCTTAATGTATAAAAAATAATTTGCATAATAGTAATATATATCCTACCAGGTAACAATGTACTAGTGCTGGAAAATATGTTATCCTGGACATCCCAAATCATAAACCTTAAAACAATAATCTTAGGAGATGTAAATATAGATTGGCAAACCGTAGCTTCCCACTCCCCCACAAACAGTATAAATCTGTATGTTTTTTCTCAGCTTATAAATGCTCCAACAAGATACAGCAAAGATCTTGCCTGCCAATCCACCTTAGACTGGATTCTAGTATCCCACCATGCTAATTATCCCTCTTCTGGTACACTGCCTAGCACTCAGAGTGATCATCTACCAGCTTACTCCCTTAAAAGAAACTCCCAACAACTAAGAGTATACACTATAAAATCAGTTATCAACTCAATTAATTTTTGTCAGCATAAATTCAACAATCTCCTAAAGGAAATAGACTGGACACCCCTTAAACAACTACCCTTTAATGATGCTGTACTATATGTTAATAACACCTTCCTTCACATACTTAAAACACTAGCTCACATTCGTATGAAAAACTTAGCACCATGGCTCTCTAAGGAATGTAAACACCTGACGAAGCAAAGGGACCTAGCCTGGTAAACCTGGAAACAAAACAAAAATGAAAAAAATCATGTTATTTTCAAAACACTATGTAACAAAGTGACAAAACTAATCAACAGAGATAAGAAGTCATATTATTCCCAGCTTTAACTCCAGCATAAAATCAACCCCAGTACATTTTGGCACTCCATATCTTCTCTACTTAACCCTGGAAGAAATGGAAAGCACACGCTATCACCTGATACCCCTCCATCACTAATAGCTGAAAACGTTAACAAGCACTTCATAAAATCAATTTCAGACTTACTAACTAAAATCCCTAATGCGGGAACCCCTCACACTTCAACCTATTCAGACACCGACCCCAGGCCATCAACTACTTCTAACCCTGCCATTACTAACCCCCCTACTCAACAAAATATCATACATACCCCATTCTCATTTCAGCCCATACCCACTGACACCATTAAGAAACTGCTACAAAAACTAAAGCCCCACTCTACTTCAGATGACAATCTCCCCCCCATACTACCTCAAACTGGCTACTGACTCAGTAACATACCCAATCAGTATCCTTATAAATAGGTCTTTATCCCAATCAGAAGTACCTACCATATGGAAATAATCTCACATCACCCCCATCCTCAAAAGAGACAACTCTTTTGATCCATTCCGTTTCCATCCTATATCCATCTTGTCACGCATATCCAAAATTCTAGAGAGAGGTATCCATCAACAGGTAATGCAATATCTATTGCAAAACAATCTTTTAACCACAACCCAACATGGCTTCCAACCCAGCCACAGCACAGCTACAGCCCTATTATCTTTTACAGACACCGTGAACAAGGCCAGAGATGCAGGATGGTATACAGCCTCAGTATTCCTTGATCTCTCCAAGGCCTTTGACACAGTGTCTCACCTATTACTTTTGAACTCACTGTCTAACTTAGACTTCTCACATAACACAATAAAATGGTTTCAGAGCTATCTCAAGGATCATAAACAAGCAGTTAAATTGTCCAACAAACTCTCACCCTTTCTCCACAACCCTACTGAAGTCCCTCAAGGCTCCATCCTAGGACCCCTACTCTTCAAAATGTTCACAAACAACCTCCACACTGCCTCTCACCCTGGGACCCCCATTCAATATGCTGATGATTCCACCATAATCTGCACTGCTCAATCACTACCAGAACTACTCTCAATAACTCAACAGTCCCTTACAGCAGTTGAATTCTGGCTAAGAAATGCCCAACTCTTTCTTAATCCAAAGAAGGCAAAACTAGTACTCTATCATCCCAAAAACACCTCCCTTGTCATTGATCATTTCAACATCCTTGCATCTGACAACACTGCCATAGAAATAGTGCGGGAAACCAAACTTCTAGGTGTTATCATTGACAATAAACTTTCATTTGACCCCCATATATAGCGAAATATAAAGAAAACTCATCCAAAACTGGGACTCTTATATACAAACAAACATTTTGTTTTACTGCAGCAACCAAAACTACCCTTGCAAAAACATTTTTACTTCCCTCTCTTCTGTATGGTGCCCCTAGCATAACTAACTTACAAAATTCTACCCTAAGCAAGTTGGAACAGTGCTACATGGGTTCATAGGTTCATAGGTAGGTACTAGGCTATCGGCCCAAGGGCCTGTCTAAGCCTAGCCAACAAGGTTCCCTAGCTTACGCCACCCAAGAAAGTTATTTTCCTGTGCCACTGTCGAGCAGAGACACAGAAGTGATCCCCGGGGTGTATTTCCTATTTCCCATTCACTCATCAAGATTTTTCTTGAAGAGTGCTAATGAAGAACTTTGCTTGACATAGATAGGTAGCCTGTTCCAGAGTATGGGAAGTCTCTGGGACAGGAATCTATCCCTCCAGCATGTCCTGTTTATTGTGGTGACAAGGTTTAGGTCCCTAGAGCATGTAGCTTGGAGGTATTGGGATTTCTTTAAGGTGTAGCATGTCCAACAGCTCTGGGTTTGACATAGCTTTATATGTTAGGCAGAGATCACCTCAGAGTAGGCGATATGCTACAGAGTAAAGCTGGAGTTTTTTGAGATGGTCAGTGTAGGGCATCTGTTTAAGGCCAGTAATCTTTGTGAGGTACTTCTGTGGCCTTTCCAGCAGCTGCAGATGTCTTGTGAGGTACATTCCAAAAGGGGCATTGTACTCTATAATGGGTCTAATGAGTGTCAAGTAGAGGGGAACAATGACCTCTTTTTTCCTGGATGAGACCCCTTTTATGATGAGGTGTGCCACGTAGAAGGACTTCCTGACTACTGTGGCGATGTGACTATCAAAGGACAGACTACTGTCCACCTGGGTCCCAAGGTCTCTTATCACACATTCGGTGTTAAGTAGACTGCTGTCTATGTAGTAGTTCATGGGTACAGAGTTTTTACCAAAGGGGATGACAATGCACTTTTTGGCATTGAACTTGAGGCCATGGCTCTGACACCAGGCATCTGTCTCAATGAGGCCCTTCTGTAGGATTTCCACATCAATTGGGGACTCTACTATGGTTCCTAGTTTGCAGTCATCTGTGAACTTCATTAGCCAGAAGCCTTCTGTGTTATCCTGTACTTCAGAGAAGTAGATACCAAACAGAAGAGGTCCCAGGACTGAACCCTGTGGTACTCCACTTGTCACTGGTTTGAGGTCAGATTTGGAGTCTGCAACTTTTACAGTGTAGGTTCTGTCAGTGAGCCAGCTGGCAAGCCATCTTGTGATGTAGGGATTTATGCAGAAACCAGGAACCTTCACGAAATGTATTCCAAATTTATTTCAAAGACAAGTAACTCCACCGTCGATTTCAATAACCATAAAAACAGACAGCACAAATTTCAGTTGAGCGCGCTTTCTCCTTACAATAACAAGAATACACAAGTTTAAAAAGTTTTCCTAATTTTTACTGTGCAGAATACATATATTTTTAAACATGATACTAGTAATTTCAACAGTATAGTTAGGTTGAGTATTTAGGACTATGCATTACTTAGGGGAAATGTTTTACATGTATTATGTCCACTTAGTTAGAGGTGTCTGTTCAGTAAAAAAGTATATCTTTATATACACACACATGCATTTTTTATTTTTCATTTGTCGGTAGGAAAACTTTTTAAACTTGTGTATTCTTGTATACCATTGCAAACATATACAATACACATTTTTACACGCAATACTTTTTTTAACAGCATTTAAACTTGTATAGCAATGTATTGCTTTAAGATGAGCAGCAAATGTAATTAGATGCAATTAGTGTATTGATTGCTTGTAATATATAAGAGGAAAGGTTATGGAGTATTTTTTAGTTCTGAAGAAGCTTTGTTATGGAGAAAGCGCGCTCAACTGAAATTTGTGCTGTCTGTTTTTATGGTTATTGAAATCGACGGTGGAGTTACTTGTCTTTGAAATAAATTTGGAATACATTTCGTGAAGGTTCCTGGTTTCTGCCTTGATCTGTTTTTGTTCGTGGTTTGGTGTTTCAATTTTTGGATGTAGGGATTTATACCTAGTTTAGTGAGTTTATCTATAATTCCAGAATGGGGGATGGTGTCGAAAGCCTTGGCGAGGTCAAGATAGGCTGTGTGAACCACCTTACCTTCATCTACAGCTTTGGTGACTGCCTCAAAGAAGTCGATCAGGTTCAGGAGGCATGATCTGCCTTTCACAAACCTGAAGTGAGTGGGATCCAGAGTTTTGAGATTACCAATGTCTTTGTTTATGAGTTCCATGATGATACATTCCATGGCCTTGCAGACCAGGCTCGTCAGGCTAATAGGGCGATAGTTGCAACAACATTGCAAAGTTTGCCACAATCTCTAAATATCACACACACCACTGTAAACCACTCCTATAATTAAACTGGCTTGAACTACCCAACCAACTTGCCTTTATTCAGCTATCCACCTTGCACAACCTTATTTTCAAGCCTACTGCCTGCCCTGCACTAGCCAATCTAGTCACACCTTGCACACCAAATCAATCTCTACAATCAGAAAACAAAAAACTCTTAGCTATCTCAAAACCCACAAGAAAACCTGGTTACTCTCTGTATTCATACTCTGTCTCTATACATTGGAATTCACTACCTCTAGCTAGCAGGTTTATTCCTGGCCTAACCCATTTCAAAGCCTCTTTAAAATATCATCTCAAAAATTCATGGCTGTGCTCCTGCATAAAGCCTGCCTAATGCACAGGTCTTCCTGTTCTCTGACAATTCAATCCCTCACATACTGCAAGATCCTAAAGCTCTTCTAACTCCTTCTGTGCTTCTATACCATATCCTTAAGCTGCTGCTCAGGCTTTATTGCTTCTATTCTTCTTAACTCTCTCTCACTATCTGTCTGTATTACTAACTTTCTGGCTGCTATTTCTACATCGTGTATGATGAGAGTGACTGTTATCATCTGTAATGTTTTAACTGTATCGAACTGTTTAGATGTGTAGTAATATATTACATCTTGTAGCAGTTTGTTCTTTCAGCTTATTTTTTTATAGTATTTCTAATGTAATCTTTATTGTATTGGATTATACTGTATTTGTATTGTACTGTATGTGGAGCTTTTCTCCCTGGGCCTCTGCTGAAAATGGGTTCTGTAGTCCCAGTCAGACCACCCCGGTAAACAAATGTCAAATAAATAAATAACTTGGTGTACTTTATAGGAACAAGCAGTGTCTTACAAAAACATAAACACTACTGTTGCCCAATCCTATCTGATTTCAACTCTGCTATATGCATCACCCATATTAACTAACCTAAGAAAAACTGAGTTAGCAAAACTAGACTTCTGTTATAACAAAATTGTCAGGTATACAGCAAACTCACCCTTTAGGTCACACCACTGTCCAGCACTCGGATAACTCAATTGGTTAGAACTCCCCCATCTACTCTTTAACCAACTAGCCATAGCCCACAAAATCTTCTATGAAGCAGAGAAAATACTTGCCCTGTAAAACCTACTTCAACCATACTCCAGTGCCAGATCTCTACACTCTAGCAACAAACCCCTTTTAAAGATAACCACAGTTAATGATCTTGCTGGAGAAGCCCTCTTCTCAAATTCCATAGCCAAAATTTGGAATACACTACCTCCTAACACAACATCCACCACAACCTTCACTCAGTTTTAAAAATATGCTTAAAACTCACTTATCCAAGTGGCTATATCCACACACTGCTCCTGACTAAACTATCTTTCACCTGTTGCTATTACTTCTTCTAAACTGACATCAATGCTCTATATATATATATACATAGGTTCTTTATGCTCTGAAGATAAGGAAGTACAATGGTCATAGGTTCATAGGTGTGTACTAGGGTAAGCACCCTGGAGTCTTTATAAGCCTAGCCCATAAGATTACCCTAGCATCGTGCCACCCGACTTTAGTTCCCAGTGCCTCTGTTGAGTAGAGATACTGGAGTGATCCCCAAGGTGAATTTTCTATTTCCCATCCACTCATCAAGATTTCTCTTGAAGAGGGCCAGTGAGGTGGTCTGTTTGAAATGTATGGGAAGTCTATTCCATAGTATGAGCAGTCGCTGGGTTATGAACCTGTCCCTCCAGCACATTCTGTTCATTGTGGTAATGAGGTTGAGGTCTCTGGAGCATGTAGTGTGGAGGGATTAAAACCTTATAAGGGTTTTCTAACTGATTATCTATAGAAGTTATATAATGTTGGTATAGATGTTTCACTATGCTATGGTCATGTATATGTAACTCACTGTGATACTTCATGTACTCAAAAGTTTGTTATCATGTATGTATTATGTGGAGCTTTACTCCCCGGGCCTCTGCTGAAAAAGGACTTGTGTCCAGTCAGACTTTCCCAGTAATCAAATGTAAAATAAATAAATAATAATAAACAACAGAATCTTATACTTTATAATCAACTAAATTCATTAAAAACTCACAGCACTGCTCTAAAGCAAAATGGCTCCCAACCACTGGAAAAGTAGAACTCCTACTAGGCTCACTCTCCTCCATAAAATATTGCACTAAGAAACACTTCCCCCACTCACCATGAGATTCATGGCCTCCACCCCAAATAACCTACAGAGTCACTCTATTAAGAGCTTCGAGAGCGTGAATGTGGTTGTATGTGTGGTTGGCATATTTATTGTAGAAAATCAATCATCTTCCATCATCTTCCTATGGTAATCTGAGCCAATTTATTTTTGTTGGCTCTTCATTTCAGGAGTTGGGGGTGGACATGGATCATGCTCTGTACTGTAAGAAGTCAATGGGTTTTCTGCGGTAAGCAGAAGTCCTTTTTTCATAGGGCTAACAGACAGCATTAGGGGGCTCAGCTACTGCTGTGGGGAACCCTTCCTATTGATGCAGTGACTCTCTTTCTCTCTCTCTCTCTCTCTCTCTCTTTGGAGTGTTGAGAAAGCAGATGTGATCCTCTATATGAGACAGCAATGTATTGAGGCACGTGTTCAGTAATATATAGGTTACTGCCTAATTTATCATTAGCTTATCTCTGGAAGGTGTCTGCATCTACAGGTACAGGAAGTCCATGTATTCCTTCAGTTCCAGACTGTGGAGTCTGTTCACATAAGGATGGACCCATACCTGTTTATCTGTTAGCTGATGTGAGGAAATACTCTCCTAGTACCACTTGCAGAGGCACTACTGGCTGCTTCATGCACCTAGAAGACCACTGATTGAGTTTATGAGGTCCTGCCAAACGAAGGTCACCATTGTAGCTAGCATGCATGCTTCTGCACTGCTACATGTTTTTGCATGCCACTTATGCCTGATGACTATGACCCATGGCCTGTGTTCTCCATCCACATTTACATGCCATCATATACTCATTAGATTCATTTCTTCATTTGCATGGTACCATATGATAATTTGCATATCCCTTTTTCTGCATATTCTAGGGCATTACCATATAGTGCTCAATGACTATTAATGTGAATTCTGTTTTTTAGCACAAGAACATGCTGCACACTTTACTGTTTGTCTATGACTACCCCTAAAAAACATGCAGCAAAACTGCATGATGAAATAACCACAAGACAGCCCTAGCCAGACCTTTTGTAGCCTACATAAAACCACCGATGTTCATTATATTGCTTACTGCAGCAGTAGCCTTAGTTATTTGGATTATATCCAGCCAAAGATATAATAGCCAGACAGCTTCCAAAGCTTCAGGGCAACCATTAGTCAGCTCAAGCTGAGCTGACCAAAAAACACAGGTTTGCGCATCTAGGAATTAAGAGCTTTCCTGCCATTGAAGAGAGTGCTCCTCCTCATGCTTTTTAAAATCGATGATCAGCTTCTGCTCTTCCTTTGCTGGGCAGATAAGTATCCATTGGGGGAAAAACTTTCCACGGTATACAAATTACTGTTTTATTGTACTTTGTATTTCAGAATGTTATTTTTATGCTAGCAATGTATGTTTTAATGGACTGTCATGAGACTTAACTGTACTTTTAAACTGGAGTGCACTTTTTTCCTGTCGGTTTAATAGTTTTTTTCTGTTGACAAACTCTTTATTTGACTTTTTTGGAGGCTAGCAAAGTGTTTTTGAATGAAAAAGGTCACTTTAAAAGACTTTTTTACCAGCTTTTGCTGATTTCCTCGGGAAAGAGGCACCATTTTTGGCTTGACCATTAAAGAAAGTACTGATCTCACAGTCAGTCCTTCTTCTAGGCACAAAAAGTTAAATTTACGCAAACAGCCTTTGTCACCACAACAGGCTAGCAGTCTGCTTCAACTGTACATGGGGATTGTGCTGTGGCCGTAGTTTGTTCCTTGGACACTCATCCTTTACTCCAATCCTGCTAATGTAGCACCTACAACCACTATGGACCAGGGGTTAGCAACATCTTCTGTGGCTGTTGGGGTCCCCTCAGAGGACAGGGAGAGACTATCATGTCAGTCCTGGGGGGAGAAAACTGGGAAGGATTCCCTGTTTAGTCCAAATGTTGTGCCCATTCCTAGGGAAGCTGCAGCTGCTGCCATTAATAACACTGTTGGTTTCCATAAGAGTAGTTTATTGAGTCTGGTGCAGGGTTTAATTCAGCCTATTAATCCATCTAATAAGGTATTTTCTGGCAAAAGAGAGAAGGATACCTTGTTTCCTGAACAGATTCAAGATTTAGAATCTGGACAGGTATACGAAGGAACTGATGCAGGGTTTTCTCCACAGTTTTTGGATGCAGACATCTGATTCTCTTTGTGGGGGTTTCTCTTTCTCTTAAACTATTTCCAGAATGTGCCAGTGTTTTTAGTGAGGCAACACTGAGGCTTCTCAGTTCCTTGGAAAATACCAAGAACTCTTACTGATGTAATTTCCAGAATCTTCACCCACTCCCCCAGTTGTGTCAGATCTGTAGGATATGTGTGCGTCACTGCCTGCAATTTTCCTGATAGTCAGCCTTCTTCCCCAGAAAGACTAATGTAATGTCTAAAGTTCCTTGATCTTTAAAGGTTTTATACAGTCTTCTCGAATCTGCCACACCAGCTACAGCTTTAGTTAATCACACTGCTGTTAAACATTTGGTTAATTTCAATTGTACTCTTTCTGACAAGGATGGAAATATTATTAATAAGTAAAGAAAAATGTACGCTTCGACTTTGATTTTCAGAATTTTGGATTGTCAGACTCATATGTTAAAATTTACTCTGACTAATTGTGAAAGTATGATGACGGTTTTTGTCTGCAGCTTCTTCTTGTGAGGAGAAATCTGCATTAAATAATTTGGTTTCTTCCATTGTACAAGTCACTATTCATTGTTTACGGTGTGTGTATGAATCAGGTGATAGTTTTTCCACTGCTAGTGCCACTGTTACTGTTTTGAGGAGGTTTGCATGGATGAGTCTCTGAATGTGCCAAATGATGTGAAAAAATAGATTTTAAATTCCCTTTTCGATGGAGAATTGGTTTTTGGTTCCTGTGCTAAACAGGTTATCAAAAAGTACGATGAAAGGCATAAGCTGATATTGGGAATATCCAAGATTTTTCAGCTCTCCTTTTCCAACTTTTCTAAGGGATCCTCTAACCCATCATCCAGTTTTGGCAAAACAACAACATTAACTGTCTCATGAAAATACTGTTAAACAGACTTTTAAAAAGAAATGGGAGGGGGTCCCAAAAGAACAGGAATCCCACAAAACCAAGGACAGTTCAATAAGTCAGAATGACTAGTTAAGACTATACACTGTACCAACAGTATTCACAAAGTCCACAGCTCCAGTTGTAACTCATTGCAGGCTACATGATATCCATATTTTTCCATATGTAAATGGTTTGTGTATCTGTATAGTGTTTTGTTCAAAGTGTTAACAATCTGTCGCTTGAATGTGAGATTTCTTACATAAGCTGGGATTCTGAGACAACATCTTGGGGTGTCAGATAGACACGTCAGCTGAAAGGGCTATATCTAGATCTATTTCTAAGGTTTTCCACTCAGGTTTTGGTCACTGTGAGGGAATACCTCAGGATTTTGGGTGTCATGGCATCTATGATTCTCATGTCACCTCTTGGCAAGACTCCACATGAGAAAGATACAAAGGTATCTGAAATCTCTTTGATCCCAGCATCAACGTCCTTTATCTTTTCAAATCCCAGTGCTGAGGTTTGTCAAAAGATAAATCACTTGGTGAAGGCAGTAAATTTCCCTTAATCCAGGTCTCCCCTTTCCCCTCCCTGATCCAAAGCAGTCAGTCATCACAGATGCCTTGGACTTTGATTGCAAGCTGTTTCAAAAGGGAAAAAAGTGCTAGGTGTGTGGGACACCAAGAACAGATGCAAGCACATAAATATAAATGCTTAATCTGATTAAGGCACTCAACTCCCTGATTCAACTTTGGTCCCCCGGACATCTTCAGGTTGTTACAGACATACCATAGTCATGTGGTAAATCAATAAGCAAGAGGAAACCACGTCATACCCCCTTGCAGACTAACCATGTTATCTTGAGGTATTGCTTCACAGCACAATCTTACTCTACAGGAATCCTACATTCTGTCAGAGCAAACCTGTGTGGTAGACAAACTGAGCAAGTCAAGGGCAGACCCTCACGAATGGAAACCAAATCGGGCATCTTCCAAGATTCGATCAGTATGTGGGGAGTTCTGCAAGTATATACCTATTTGTCTTCTATCTGAATGATTAGCTGGCAAGATTCTGCTCCAGGGCTCCATGAGATAAGGCCTGGAAGACAGGTACTTTTTCTTTCCTTGGGCAGGAATGCATCTGTATTCTTTTTCACCTGTTTCACTGATATCCAGGGTACTTCTGAAGAATCAGAAGGAATCACACAAGATCACTGTGGTGAGTTCTTTCTGACCCATACAGAACATCCTTCTTTTGGAAATGGCCACTGGCAATTACCACAAGTTTACTAAAAGAATGGATTTACTCACACAAGATCAGGGATATTTTAGACACCCTAACTCCAATCACTTTCATCTGACAGCCCAGATGATTTTAATTCCCTTTAGGTACCTGTTTACTAAGGACATGCAGCAGGTACAAATGCAGGCAAGACAGACTGTTACTAGAAAATCATATATTATCAAATGGAAAAAGTTTTCTTATTGATGTCAGCAACATAACCAGCTCCCGGTCAAGGCTAGTTGTTCTCTGGTTTTACAATATTTGTGTGAGTTACCTTAGTTATCTTATGGTCTTTTTTACTCCTCCATCAAGGTTCATTTATCAGCCATTTCAGCATGTCTGGACCCTCCTGTTTAAATGCATTTCAAGTCAAAATGTATTTGAAAAGGGTTTTCCATAACAGGTCTCCAAGAAAACTAGTGGCCCCTCCTTGGGTCTTAATTTTGTGTTAGAGAAGCAAACATATGTTCCATTTGAAGCAGCTAATCTGGATGTTGTGTGGTTTTGAACATTTAAAACTCTTTTACTGATTGCTTTTGACCTCTGCAAGAGGAGTATTTGAGTTGCAGCTCTTTTGGTGAGTCAACTCTATCTCATTTTCCACAGAGACAGGATTTCGTTGAGAACTATTCCTTCCTCTACTTCTAAAGTGGTATCAGGGTTTACTTTAAACCAAACTATCCATCTCCCTGTTTTCTTTCCTTAACCTAAAAATGAGGTAGAAAGGATACTCCATACCTTGGATGTCCACAGACAACTCAGAGACTATCATGATTGAACTAATCTTTCAGATCTTTAGATCAATTGTTCATTTCTTGTGTAAGACAAATATAGAACCTCTGTCAAAATAGAATATTTCTAAATGGTTTTCTCACTTTTTCTACACTCACTACAGCAAAACTATTCCATGAAGGGTTAATTCTACCAGGGCCTTGGATTCATCTGTGGCTTTTTGGAAAGGATGGATTCTAAAAGTATTCTAGAAGTGACAGCTTAGTCCTCTATAGATAGATTTACAACCCATTACAAGCTTGACTCTTTTTCTAGGTCTGGTGATTCTATGCTCCTATGATCAGGCTTTGCTAGGATCATTCTCAAGCATCTCCTGCACCATTCACCTTCCACCTGTAACATTTAGTAAGCTATGGTAATCTACCCGTATAGCCATGGTTATTGCAGCAGTGATCAATATGATGAACATAGTACAATTGTATAAGTAAACTTACAGCGACAGTAGATGTCCAAATGATCCAAGTGCCAGACTCTTATACTTAATAATGTTACATATATTAGGCTACTATTTCACTTATATGCTGTCTATACTGAACATACCATACCTCAGGAATTTTTTGATATTTTATTTACTGGCTTTGTGCTGTAGAGCAAATATTTTATGTTGTTCATTATTAAGGTGCTCAGGGTTTTGGATTGTATTGTGTTACTCTATTGTTTTATGTTTCATGAGTTTGTACTTTCTGGCTGAGCTTGAAAACAGCCATTGTGGATCAGTGTGCTACCCAGGTTAACAAATATAAACAAGGAAATGCATAGCTATATAACTTAATAGAGATTCCTTTGCCAGTTTGAATAGTTGAATATTACGTTAGTGTCATACCCAATTTGCTATGCCTTTGAAATATGTATATTTGGAAAAAGTAATCCCATCCTCATTGTTAAAGTCAATGAAAAATAATCACTCCAGTAGACACATCAAGTGAGAGAACTAGTAATTGTAAGAAGTCATCACCTTTCATTTACTCTCTTTTCATATGTAAAACTGTTAAAGGACAGCATATCTCTCTTGTCTCAGAATGAATAGTTGCATTCCATTTCAGTATGGAACATAGAAGAGCTACTATAACATTGTTTTTACTCAGTATTTATAATTATTTGTGAATAGTAATTGGAGAAAATATTTGAGCAATGCTGTATGACCCTAACTCTTACACGTACCATTGTGTGGGCTGTAGTCTCTGAGATTAAGGTAATTCTTTCATATAGGCCTTTGTAATGTCAATAAATTCTGCATAATTGTAATAGTGTATACATATCAAATGTAAAACTGAACTCAAAATAGTTGGTGGAAAAATACTAAAGAATTCCTTAGGACATAGTCTGGAACTGCTAAATGCTGAAATTCAGAATTTCATGCATGTGTGAAGTTGTATCCTATGTTAAACAAATGAGTAATGTTAATTACAACTCACCCTTCATTTATCTGTTATTTTTTTAAGCAAGTGTTATGTTGTTGTTCTTGAAATAAATGCTTTCAAGTATCTTTGGAATAACATGTATGTATTGTCAGTGAAACTGTATGATTGGCATTTTATTTATATTTTTAGATTAGTATATGATATTCAGACTATATCAATAAATATTAACATGCAAGAGGTGCCAGGAATACATTGCAGAATATACAATGTCAGACAATGCAGTATGCAGGGAGAGGAAAAAAACCCAAATGGTTGTATGCTTTGCATTTTAACTAGATAATAAAGAATGCCTTCCCTAGCTATACAGTCTGTAGGGGTTACAAGAGTCATGAAATGATTTCATAATGCATAATGTGCATCAAATGACTTTTTTAAACAAAAATGCAGGTGCGCAAGGTTTCAAACCATGCTGTATATTTACACTGTGTTTTCCATGTGTCCTGGGATCATGAATCATTTGCACACCTCAATTAATTTCCTCACTACAGATGTTCTATCCAAATGAAGAGAATAGAAAATGGACACCCATATGTGTTTCTCTGTCTCAGGGGATACTGTATTGTTCCTCAAGCTGTGAATATACTGTGTGGTTATATTTAATAATATCACCCTTTTAAGGTTGATGAGACCAGATACATGCTGGAGGAGAGAGAGAGAGAGAGAAAAATCAGATTTGAAAAAGTGTATGTATAACTTAAGACCTACATTTAAACAAAACGCTGAAGGGATTGCTTTTTAAATTGCTTTTTCATAATGTTGCATACAAATTTTATAATGGCTGTGATTCATAAACCTCAAAGAAAGGTAAACCTTTATGTGTACATTGTGTAAGTAGGAAATGGTAGATTGTTGCAGAAGTATATTAAATACATGATTATCAAATCAAAAAGTTGGCTGCAAAATACTTCTGATTATGTTTTTGATTTCTTTTTCATTTTGTTTTTCTTTTTGCAAATATAAATGTCATCCACACTCCCGCACAGTGGGAAGTAACCCCGTACTGCTGCACCCCCAATGTTGTTATAATCAACTGCGTGATTGCTGAGCCTCTTTGGCCGTATCAAGTGATTTCTGTAACAGCACTGTTTAATACCAGAAGACAAGGTGTCTCTGGAATGTACAGTACCATTTACGTTTATGAATATTCCAGGTATGAGAAGTAATGCAAGACCTCTTTATCAGAGAAATATAGGTAAATAAACTCTTCTCTGATGTAGTACACATCTTTACATGACTTGCAGTGCTAACAACCTGTTCGACATATATGCCAGCTGCAGACAAGCTGATATACGACTTGTACAGATCTACCTGCAATAACAAAAGTGAAGGATATGAGGTAGTGGGGGACATACAGCTCTGACAGGGCCCTTTAAGGAGGTGCATACATGAAGGTAGGCACTGATGTTTCATTGACGTGGTGATTAGATAGCTGCCAATTTCTCCATCCAGTTTGCTGTCCCATGCTTAACAGTTTTTATAGCATTCTATATGTAAAAAAGTCAGCCATGCTGTGAAGCTCCTATTTACTGTCTATTTATATACTAGTGGGATATATAAGAAGTTTTAGTAGTTTTGTCTGTGAATTGCCCATTTCTCATTTAAGCAAGTATTCCCTTGTACTGAGGTGTATACTTCTCAACTGTCCAGATGTTTTGCAGAATGTCCAGAATTTTCCTCATATTTTTGGTCTGTTTCTCATAAAATTTGTTTTCTGTCACATCAGTGTGGACTGAAGTTAGTAAATAATGGTAGGCATTTGAGTTTCAGACTTCATATCCTTCTGAAAAATGCATGCTAACACAAAATTTATATTTTACTATGTTATAGATTTATAAGAGCAATATTTAAAATCTGTCTCTATATTTGGGCCTTTGTCCCTCCATTATTTTTGGCTTTGTCCAGATTTCTTGTACTCAGAAACTGAAAAGTATAGGAATATGCCACAGTCAGTTAAGTACTGTTCTTTTACATAAGAATGATTGTGTGTGTGTGTGTATATATATATATATATATATATATATTTATATATATATATATATATATATACCTATATATATATATATATATATATATATATATATATATATATATATATATACAACAGATAAGAATAGGTACCCCCCTTACCTGTTTATGGGCCTCATCATTGTGATGATATCTGTTTGGAAGTGGAGAGTTCTCTTTTGTCACTATACTTAAATACCTTAATGGCTGGAATTATTTCCATCATGTACTTTATTTTGATGTGCCTCTTTCAGAAGACACTGGCCAAGTACCCTGTACCAGTATCTCCACCATGTGTGTACCAATGTCTGAGGAGTCTGTGATGACTATCTGGGACCCTAAGGGTAGCTTTAATGGTACCTCTAGGTCAAGGCAAACATGGTTTTATTACATGAGTTCTTTTTGATACAATGTAATAGTGAAATGGGGAACTGTAGGGACTGAGCATCTTGATATTACCTGTTTCTGAAGTCCCACTGTAATTTTAAAATATGCAATCTTGCCAGGGGAACTATCAGGATACAAGATACATATAGACAAAAGAGTCTGAGGAATTCTCATGTTGCGATAGAACTTTGCTTGCAGATTTCACTAACACATTAGGAAAAAGACAGAACCTTTTCTGACTGAAAAAATGTGCCTTATAGTTCAATGTCTAATAGTGCCCCAGCAACCACAATTATCATGATGGCTCTAAGTATTTCAGGAATCAGAGGCACTTCAGAGGTCTTAGACTCATATGGCTTCAAGACCAGATGAGGATGAGTCCCCCAAACATATAATAGGCACATCCCCTCACACACACTTTGTGTTTCATTTACCAAGAGAAATATATATTGTATGGAGAGGTGTAAATCACCAGGTATCTAAAACAAGCAGCACTATGCCAGACTTCTGCTGGTCAGCCAGAACTGTAGTGCTGCTTCATGGAGCTCAACATTGGTATGTGTTGTGCTCCAGATGCTACAGGCTCCACAGACAAGACAGTGTGTTTGTGTGTGTGTGTGTGTGTGTGTGGGGGGGGGGGGGGGCAAATACAGGTAAGCCAAGCCACAAAGACAAGCATTTGGCAATGTTGTTTGAATCACAAAACAGCGAGACTATTCTTTTTTAATGGCTCTGAAATGATCTTTACTTTTATACTGCACTCTGAATCACCTCCCTTCCATGCTCTACTTTGTTTTGAAAGAAGTGACATCAGTTTTGACATGAATTTAATTTGCCCATGGTTGTGCAACACCAATAGTTGTATGTGCCCCCTACTAGTGTTTCTTTTTTTCCTGCTTATGAAATATGAGCGTGGTGAATGTTATTAAAATCCTGACTGCACAGAAGTAGTGTTATGACAAGGTCATGTTTTTTTCTCTTTTATGATACAACAAATGCCTGCGATTTTAAAGTGTTTGCTATTGTTATCCCATCTATTGCACATTTAGGGAATGATATTGCCAAAATACGAAATCCCATTCACTAAAACTTTTACCAAAAAGAGGATTTGTCACTGAATATATAAAAGTCGGGAAAATGATAAGTATTCCTCAAAAAAGGGAATTTTGAAGCTGCCATTTGATTTCTTACTGCTATTTCATTTAAACAGTATAACTCATGATTTTGTACTGGTAACTTATTAAAGTAACGTTATCCAGAGACCCCACACAACTCAGTAAGATAACTTACAGTGCTTCACAAACTGGCAACTTTCTATATATACATAAAGACTGTAGCATTTTCTCTCTTTCCTCCAGTTTTTCAAAACACAGTCCCCTGTCTTACACAGACGCTGATGTAGACATACACACATGCGCACACATATATACTCATACTTACTCACATGCACTCACAGTCAAACACACGCACTCCTTTGAGGTTCCTTTAACAAGAGATCCACAGTTCATGTAGAGAGGTGCGGATTCATGAAGGCTTGCACGGAGTGTAAGAGATGTGCAACACTACATGCAAGCCTCGCGATCCAAGAACAGCCCTAAGCTCCGTGTAAGAGACCAGCTAAAACGTCTCTTACACGGACTGGGCGTGGACATGCTAAATACCTCACTTGCATCCGGAAGGTATGCAAATGAGGTATATTAGCGATCCACGAAGCAGAAACCAGTCCGTGTAGGAGACGTTTTAGCTGCAGAAATGTACTCAGTTGACAACTGAGTACATTTTTGCAAATTCCACAACGGAGTCATGTCAGCTCCAAAAAAGGTTGCATATGACTCAGAGAGCATGCCAATGGCCAAAATTATAATTTTTTTTTCGGCGATCGCCGATGTTTAAACCCAGCGCAACCCCGCGCAAATGGGCTGCGCTGTATAAAAACATAAAAAAGAAGGTTATAAACCCACAAATGTGGGTTTCATGCAATACATGGAATGACAATGCAGGGACCAGCAGACCAAAAAAACATGGCCACCGTGTAGTGGTTGCTAAGGGGGGAAGCTGAGTCTAAGACATGCAACTAAGCATTAGTAGGCAATCCCATGTAAATGAGGGTACGGATACTGAATCTCACAGTCACATAGCAAATGAGCACAGTCTGAGTAGTGTAAGAGATACATAAGGGGGAGGAATAGAGTAGGAGATAGGTGACATCACAGGGGGGAATGGTAGAAAGAAATGCAGTTCATTGGAGGCCAGTGTAACATGACAGATGACAGGCACAGATCATGGAAAGAGGTGTGCCACTAGATAAGTCATGGAAAGTCAAGAAATGGAAGGTGTACACTGTTACTTACACCAAAGTTTCTTGCTGGGCATGCATGCGCACATGTGCACATCATGAAGCGTGAGTAGGACAGTGTGCGCACGTGTAAGGCAGTCTGAGCATGTGGGAGCGTGTTGGGAGATGTTTAACACTGTTTGCGCGGGTGTGCGCGCGTGTAGGGCAGGCTGAGTATGTTGGAGGCTGTTGGCAGACGTGTAACAGTGTTTGCGCGGGTGTACGCACGTTTTAACCCGAATAAGTAGATTCTGAACAGTGTAAGCACGTGTGCGCGCATGTAAGCCACTGTGAGCGTGTTTCTGATGGTATGCACGTTGCTCCCCCCAGAGGAAACAGAGAGGAAAAAGGAATAAACAGAATTAATAGGAAGCTAGCAGGGATAACTGCTGAAGCTAGCAGGTGAAAACAATTAGAAGCAGGCAATAACACAGGCAGAATAGTAGCCCAGCCCAGCACTTAAAACTCTGCAAACAGTAGTGCAGGATGTTTCCCTTAAGAGACACTGCAAGACAGGAGTAAGCTAATAGAAGTGAAAACTGAAAAAGCTTCACTCAGAGCAGAAATGTTAGGGGCTGCCATAGCTGTCATAATGAGACATAGGCGACTTGCTGAGGGTGGTGACAATGCAGATGTTGCCAGACAACCCACAGTGAGGAGACGGAGAAGAGTGTACAGGCCCAGGGTCACCTACCACGGGTAACATGAGCTGGAGATAGTAGAGCGCTATAGAGTGGACAGAGAGCTCCTGCAGCAAATTGTTGAGTTGTGCAGGCCACGCCTCACACACAGAACCAACAAAGGGGAACCCATCCCAGTGGAAACCAAGGTATGTGTTGGCCTAAGAATACTAGCAACAGGTACCTTCCAGAGACCAACTGGCAATATGATGGGGATATCACAGGCATCAGCCTCCAGGGTACTGCACCAGTTCCTGGATGCCATGTCAGCACATGTCGGTGATCATGTATATTTCCCCAATGCCCGTGAGGTATTGGCCAGCAATATGCATCTCTTCCATCAAATAGCGGAATACCCTGAGGTACTGGGTGCAATAGACTGCATGCACATATGCATCAAAGCACCAGCCGATGAGCGGGGTAGGGCCTACATTAACCGCAAGGGCTTCCCCTCCATCAACTGCCAGGTCGTGTGTGATGCCAGGGGCATAATAATGAATGTGTGTGCTGGCTGCCCTGGGAGTTACCACGATTCCCACATCTGGCATTTGACGCAGCTGTACCAGACATTTGCCAATGGGGACATCCCACACAGACACCTAGTGGGGGATGCAGGTTATGCACTGGAGCCGTGGCTGATGACACCCATCAGAAACGCACACACACCTGAACAGGAACGCCATAATGAGGCACACGCACAAACACGTAATGTAATAGAGCATGTGTTTGGGCTGCTCAAGTCACGGTTCCGTGTCTGGACACATCTGGTGGAGCCTTGCAGTACACACCAACTACATGTACCCAAATTGTCATGGTATGTGCTATGCTACATAATATGATCTTGCGAAAACAGCTGCAGCAGGACCAGCATAGGGCCGGGCCAAACAGCCCCCCACCATTGCCAAGGCCATCACAGGCAGAGTGTGACTCGGAGGAGGAACAACCTGAGCCTGCCCCAGTAGGCAGAAGGAGGTGTGCCCAGTATGCCCTGGCCTTGGCAAAGAGGCAACGCATAGCACATACACTGGCTCAGTAGGAACCCTGGGAATGATACCCCCTCTGACTCACTCAAATAATAACATGGATGCCTAAAATGACATGACCTGCTCACAAACATGTACAGGGAAGTGTAATATGCGCATCCGACAGAGGCATCCCTGCAGCACCACCTGAGGCATGAATGCTATGTGTTAAGTAATGTAACACCATGTACTATATGCACACCTGAGCATCCTGTCTAACGTCCACCCTCACCAAGCATGAAGCCACAAAATGACGATGGGATGATCAAGTGCAATAACTGGCTGAAGTAATGCAGTCAGTCAAAGGGGAGCCAATGTGTTTCAGGCTGGGAAGACATGCGGAGCTTGACATGATGCACCACCTGCTAGGGGTGGCATGCACCTATCATGCCATGCCCCATGGATACCGGCAAAGGCTGTCAGTACCCACAGCATGCCCTGAATAGGTATGTCTCAAAACACAAACCCACCTTCATAGGTTCTACAAGGGATAGGAACCTAGATGTAATGCTACCCAATGACAGATGTATAAACAGCAAGATGTGTGCAGTGTAAACGCACACAGTATGGAGAATGTAGATACCAGTCCTGTAATAGAGAACTGGGCAAGGCTCACATCAGCACCCTAACACTACCAGGTCACACCTCATACTGTGCTGTACAGCCGCAAAACATGGAACAAGCTACAAAAGGAGGGTGACTAGCAAGAAATGGCAAGGATAACCACACCCCCATGTTAGTACCACAACAAGAAGCAGCATGGAATAGCCATGGTCAAATACCAATGGCTAAAACTGCCTCGCAGTATATAGCCTGCTGCAGACTACTGTCCTAATACCAGGAACAGCACCTGGCCTATGTCGGAATACATGAATATATCAAGCCCCCCAAACCACATTATATTGCTTGACTGAAAATACCCAGACATACACCGGTAGCATTGTACTAGCACCAACACAGTAGGAGAAAATTACCCAGATTCCATAAACCAAAATGCCCAGGAACAATGTACCACTCCCACAAGAGGGGTAAGCATACTGGATGTAATAATCAGCAACATGTGTACTGGATGGCAAGATGAGAAGTGTACCCCTCACTGGTAAGACCAGACCATAGAGTAATCACACTGGATATACACATCCTGACCCCAGTCCCTGGCCAGAATACCACAGTGAAAAACATGTGTAAAGTAGAGGTTGCAGCCCTCAAAACCGATGTTGAATCCACAAAAGGCCCTGTGCAATTGCAGAATATGGGACACACCACAGAACATGTTATACAGGCATTCCATGAACACAGCCAGGAATGCTTGGAGTATGCAATCACAAATAACAACAACACACAATGCCATACACGCAGGCATCTGGCATGCTGGCCTCCAGCCATTACCAAGCCATGCAAGAGAATGAGGAAGCTACCACATGATAGAGCAAACATAAAAAGGGAAGTAATCACTAACCAGTAGTATGGCAACAACATATGTCCACACATACAATCCACTAAGTCCAGCCACAACAAGTAGAATCTGTGAATCCAGAGGCAATGTGACACCAGTACCAAGTACACAGACAACCACAACACCCCCCAATAAATACAAATATATGTGATAGATGCATCCATGTATCCAAACCAGAGGTTGAGCTCCAACAACTCAGTACTGTCAAAACTAGTCAGGAGGAGAAGGTAACCACATACACCACAAACCCAGTCCCACATAGACCTACCACAACTGTAAACCAAACACATAAACACAGACAAATATTCCCGGAGGCCTTAATTACAAACACACCACACCAACAGAAGCCTCCAAAGTAGATCACAAGCAACCACAACCTTCAAACATAGCACATGCAACCAATAGTACGCAAAGCTGGTGTGCCAAACAGTCACAGGCCAGAAGGAGAAACAACATGCCTGATACAGTCATAATAGGTGTCTGTATAGGCAGACACACTGCTGTCCCACTCACCAGACTGAAAAAGGGAAAGGGTAGAGTAAGCTGCTTGTAGGCTGCCACAAAATGCCACATAACACAAGTACGCAGGTCACCCCAAAGCAAGCAGAAATATGATGCACTCAATGCCCATGCTGGTGTGAATTACCTGAGATGTACCTCCCTGTTCAACATCAAAAGAGACATGGATGGTCCCTCTGAGTATGTACCCCAGGGCGGGATGACACTGGCTGTGTGCAGCATCCAACCCTCACCAAGAATGATGCCACAGTACAAACACAGAATGCTCATGTTTAACAGCTGGCACAGTTACAGCTGTCAGTCCAAGAGGGTCTAATGTGTGTCTGCTTGAGATGTCAAGCATGACAAGCCATGCTGCTGTTCCAGGGATGGCTGTCAGCTGTTACCCGTGTGCGTCTGGATACTGGATAAGGCCTTTGCCACCTCCATAGAGCCGTATGTAGGCAAGGCCAAAAAGACTACCCACCACCCTAGAAAACATAAGTGGTAGGAAACATAAGGGTAATGCTGACCAATGCCAGATGTGTAAACTGCAATATGCATGCCCCTGAGGCACTTCCCATTATGGAGAACATTGATGTCTGTGCAGTGACAGAAGCCTGCTGCAAGCCTAGTGATAGCACACCAGCACTACTAGGTTATACCACATATCATGTGTTATGGCCTCAACACCTGCACCAAAACATCAAAGGAGGGGAAGTATCCATATGCAGCACAGACACCCATATTGCCAGGTAACTGACAATGCACAAAGCAGCGGGCACCACCCATGTGCACATAACTGTAGTCAAAACTGCTGTACAGTCTGTAGCATGCGACAGACCACACTCTCACACACAAGAACTCCACCCAGACATCCGAAGACACTGGACAGTATGAATGTCCCACCAAATACCAGACAAGGTACACACAAATTACCACATAGGTGTCAAACCATTATGTATGCAAGGAGTAATCAGGGACCTAGGGACACAGGTCGACATTAATCTGTCATGTGACACCCACAATGCCAATGTGGCTATGAAGACTGTTGATACTGGACACCGTATCATAAAAGGATTCACATCAACATCAACAGAGGTCACTGTGCCACTGTACTGTTCCCTTATCAGACCCTTAATCTAGTACAATGACTCATATGGGATGTACCGTACGTGACACCTGCAGCGGTTCGGAAGACCTCATAGTTACCCCACCAACAGGATAAAGGGTGTGAAATATATGTCATATGCTGCCTGGCTGTAGACACCCCAGCTGACTGCAGTCACACACTGCCTACACAGAGGCATTGTATGTCTGTTGTACAAGGCCATGTCCAACACAGGAGTAATGGACATGCTACACCACAGGAAATCAAAGCCATTGGAGCTGTGAGAGTCACAGATGTCAGCCTCAACACATAATGAAATAAGATGTGCTGGAGGGACAGATACATAACCCATAGGCTCCCTACACCCAGAAACAGGATCCCAATCCATGGTAGGCAGAGCCCCTCACTGACACCCCTCAACAGGAATATTGCCAAGTGGATGGATGACCGTACATGTATACTGGGGGTCCCCACTGTGTCACGACCAGACAGAGGCACAGTGAAGAAACTCATAAATGGCCATAACTGAACATAGCAAGTGGTGGCAAAAGACACACACACTCTGGCTAGGCTTACTAATGGCCTAGGGTGTCTAGCCTAGTATGAACCCATGAACCTATGAAGATACAAAACGTACAGGACACTAAGGATAATCACAAGGCTTACCCAACTGATGGTAGGAACCATGTTGGGCATCCACAGATATGCTCCGAATCACACAGATAGTACAAACAACATACCAAACACACACACATATTGCTAACATACAACCTGTCAGGTGTAGTGCAAACACCCCCCCCCCCCGAGTGCAAAATACCTATCCCAGCAGACTGATGGTCCCCTGACATTGCAGATGCTGAGGTAACAGCCATCATCTGCAAAGCAGAACACACAGCAGCAAAGGTATGTGATGGTGTCCTGTGCTGAGGCCAACATGGACTCCAAGAATAATGGAATACCAAATCACACTACTGCCCAATGTCAGCCTTACCACAGGATATGTACCCAAATAGCAGTGTACAACAACAGTGGTCCATCACAACAAAGGTGTTGCCTGAATGGATACTCCAAACTACCACCCCAGGATCCTGACAAGCTTGTTCTGCACAGCTATGGAAAGGATCAGTATGTACCGCAGACAGAAGGCTATTGTGGACCTACTGATACTGGACCCTACACACTGTGGCTGTTGTAACTGCAGAACCGGCCCCTAAACATGTCTGACCCATTTGAATCAGTCATTAAGGTCATTGATGAGGGCAATGTGGTCCACACAGCGTAGCTGGACCGTGCACATGCTTCTAGACAATACCGTATGAGTTCAGTATGGATATGTTCACCAGCTTACATATACACCCCTATGTCAGTAGAGGGGTTGCAAACCAGACCAAGGACAGAACTGACATGGTCAGACATGCTGCATCCATGTCAGACTACAAAGCGGATATGAGTGGCATCCCACAAGGCATGGTCTTGGCCCCCACCCCCACCCCCATTCTGTATATATGTCCCATAGGTATAGGCCAACATGGAAGGACTGTGACTGAGCATGTATGCAGAGGAGTACAAACAGCCCACCATATCCGACCCCCAGCTGACACAAGCAACCCACAAAAGGGCCACCTATAAACAGACAACTGTAGCCATAGCCATGTCAGCAAGCTAATTGCAGAACTGTGTATAGGCAACCACCGTGGATATACAGTAAGTGCCAACAAATTACCACACAGGTGTTAACCCATGAGGTACCTAACATGTAATGTGAGACCTGGGTACAAAAGGTGATAAATATCCTGCACTGGATAAACATGTGGCTGTAGTGTTCGCAGAAACATGTACCATATACCCACCCAAACATGAAGGTTGGCAGATGTAGATAAGGGGAACTCACTGTGGCTCTGCAGCCATCCTCCATCAGCGTCACAACTGACTATAATAGCCCCTGTGGGATATACCGCACCAGACACCTCCATCAACTGTAAAGTCCACAACAGTACCCCACCAGGGGTAGCAAAGAGCATGAACAGATGCCATGTGTTGCCTGAGTAAACAAACTTCAGCCCCACACACCGCCATCCTTCCCAGCTACAGAAAAGCTGTGCCTGATGTATGAAGCCATGTCCAACCTGGAATGAATGAACATGTTGTACCTTGTACAATCTGAATGGCAGTGAGCTATGCACATGAGAGACCTGAACCCCAGCACTGACATACATAGGACTAGCTGTACAGAATGATCCATAACACAGAAGGCACCCCCACACTTCAGTAAACTCCTGGTACAGGTCAGCCAGAGAGCCACATATTGACACCCCTCAAGAGGCATCCTGATGAGTGTATGGGAGATGGTAGGCTACCCTGGGTATCACTGTTATGTCAGAGGTAGACGGAGGCACAGTATACTAACCATGACATATGTCATGGCAAACTCCAGTTACAATGTGTGTTGAAGGACAAACACACCCTGTGACTAGCATCAGAAATGGCCTAGGGAACAATGTCCACCCATGTTGTGGAATACACTAGCAATGTTGGACAAGCCTGGTGTAGGTAGTCCATATCTGAACATATTGCAACATGGTCATATGTGCACAACTGGCCCCTACACAGTCTGTTGTGCTCACTATGAAGATGTTAAGCAGTCATAGGACTAAAGGCCAGGATACTGTCCACCACAGTGAAAGTACCGAACCAGTACACTATACGGTACTACAGTGTTAGGTCATTATGAAAGTATGTTGAGAACTGTCTGCAAAGTATCCCATGCAATCCCTGCAGGCACAGTATAATCCCTGTTGTGGCAGACACGAAGCAGTTGGCCAGTTAGTACACAACATGACACCCAACACACAATCATAAATGTGCGATATTGTCGAAGTTCACACACACACAAATATGTGGTGGACTTCAGAGTGCAACATATGGAAAGCTCACACTGGGCATGCTCGCACACTTTGATAAATGAGGCATATGTCAGACAACATGCCATGGAAAGGCTGAACTGGGCATGCTCACACACTTAGGCCATATCTCCGTTTAGCAGTTGGCCACACATATCTGGTATTTGTACATGTCAGTCCAGGAACCAACCACAACACAGCAATCAGCCCAGTGCACACAGTAAATGACCACAGAGACATAAGTGATATAGTGGATCGCCATATGCAAACATCTTCCACAGATACACAAGTTGGTCATAGGAACAGGGAATGCTATGGCAATAAAGACCTGCAAACAGTAGAACAGCACAACAAATATTGTGCATCCGACAATTGAACATATGGGTGTAGAGGTCAATACTAGGCTTCTTGCCCCAGGGAATGACAGCTCAGCCAGAGTGTGCTTGGCATCTGCATCCCCAGGATAGTAGGCTACTGTGCCACTGTAAAGTAGGTCACAGAAGGCAACATGTGAGGTTAGTGAGCTGTGCCTCTGTCAAGCAGGGGCACCGTGGAGGTCTCAGGGATTGAATGTGCTAAGCCACAGCCATGTTGTCGGTGTGTGCTGTGAGAGGGTTGTTGAGGATCTCTGACAGTAGGTGTCCATCAATAACAGACTGAGGGGAGCCCTATCTGCATTCTCTGGACGATTCCACTGTCAACACTGTGTTGTAATGAGTATGTGTGAATGAAGTGCCATGCCAGAACTGTCCACAGATGTCCTCCCTCTGTGGGCTACAGCTCTGCAATGTATTAGGTCACTCTGTCTGTTGTACGGCACATATATGGCTGGTGTACAGCTGACAGGTGTCTTGTTGTGGAGCAGTCATGGGTATATGTGGGATAGCATGACCAATGCAAACTGTACACATGCTCATAGAATGCAATTGTCAAGGATTATGCTGAGTGGCCTGTATAGTCCTCCAGCATGGGTCCTCTGAAGTCATCCACCCCAGTCTACACAAGTGTAGAGTCTGCTTGTGCTAAACACAGTTTGTGTGCAGTGACAACCTTGCCTGGGGGTGGAGATGAGATATGGATGTCCAGGGAAAGGTGGGTATGGTCAGATATCAACAATGGTGGTCTACCTCTGGTGTGGAACAGTGAGTACCCACGTTACAGATGGACAGGTGCAATATGTATTCACCCATGTGGCTGTGGTGTGTGGTTCTGCCATAGCACATGGACCCACAAATTGTAGTGGCTGTAGGGTAAAGTGGTAGAGGCCTGAGTAGTTCTCACACACAATATGCCTGTACCTGATGTTAACAACTGGAATGGTGTATGTGAATACCTGCATATCCTGGCACTGTTCCCAGGGAAGCTAAGTGTGTGTCCTGGATGTGGGTGTGGTGTTCTGTACTGGTTGTGTTGTGTGTTACAGGTCCTGTTTTTCTGTTATACACTGAAGAAGGCCAGGTTAAATCCAGGCCGAAACCGGTCTGTTAAATTAAGCTTTTTATGAAGTCTTAAGTAGTTTTAATAAACTACATTTTTTCATGGCTCACTTGTTGCTGGCTTAGTTTTTTCTTTACAGGTCCTGTGGTCCCTAAGCATGGTATAGAACATAACCTGCCAGTGCGATGTGCATATCTGACCCTGACGTAGGTGGCTGCAAATGCATATATATGCTATCCCCCACCTGACAGGTATTACTACATCTACCTACCTCTGTAGAAATAAAGATGTCAGCACCCTATAAATACTACAGGTGCAGAACAGATGCCCAGTAATTTGGATAGTGCGCTCTGCTAATGCGTCTCCCTCAAGTGTCATAATATAGTTAGGTAGGGGTTCGAATCCTGCAAATGCTCAGTGTGTGTGTGTGTTTGTGTGTGGGTGAGTGGGGTTTGTGTGTGTGAAAGGCTGTTAGAGGGAAATGTCCCTTTTGGCAACTGGGAAAACACACTACAGGATGCACATTCCCCTTTCTAAACACTGATGATGTCAGCACCCTATAAGTACAGCAGGTGAAGAGAAACCACCCAGTAATGCGAATAGCGTGCTCCGCTAATGCGTCCGTCTTGAGTGTCATAACATAGTTAGGTAGGGGTTTGAATCCTGTACATGCTCAGTGTGTGTGGAGGGGGTTAGTGTGTGTTCAAGACTGTTTGAAAGAAGTATCCCTTTTGCCAACTAGGAGAATACACTACAGGATGCACATTCCCCTTTCTAAACACAGATTATGTCAGCACCCTATAAGTACAGCAGGAGAAGGGAAGCCTCCCAGTAATGCGAATAGCGCGCTCTGCTAATGCGTCCATCTCGAGTGTCATAACATAGTTAGGTAGTGGTTTGAATCCTGCAAATGGCAAGTGTGTGTGTTTGGTTGAGGGGGGTTAGTGTGTGTGCAATTATGTGTGAGGAAAATGTCCCTTTTGGCCACTAGGAGAACACACTACAGGATGCACACTCCCCTTTCTAAACACAGATGATGTCAGCACCCTATAAGTACAGCAGGAGAAGGGAAGCCTCCCAGTAATGTGAATAGCGCACTCTGCTAATGCGTCTCTGCCGAGTATCGTAATGTAGTTAGATAGGAGTTTGAAACCTGTAAATGGCATGTGTGTGTTTAGATGTGGGGAGTTTGTGTGTGTGCATTTCCGTATGAAAAACATGTTAGTTTTGGCAATCAGGAGATCACACTACCTGATGCACATTACCCTTTCAAAATACTGATGTTGTCAGCACCCTATAAGTACAGCCAGAGAAGAGGAACTATCTAGTAAACCGAATAGTGCACTTTGCTAATGCGTCTCTCTCACGTGTCATGACTTAGTTAGGTAGGGGAATGAATCCTGCAAGTGTGCATGTGTGTGGGGGTAGTAGGGTGTGTGTAAATGCAAGTGTGAGAGAACAGATCCTTTTGGCAAATACTACAATACACCAGATGCTGCATACTCCCCCAGTAAACACAGGGGATGTCACCACACTATCAGCACAGCCAAACAGGGCTAGTTGGCTAGTAATGCCAATAGTGCGCTCTGCTACTGTGTCTATTACCATTGTCAGAGTACAGATAGGTATGTTTTGGTAACCCACAACTGCCACGTGTGGTTGTGTCACACAGTATGACCTTGTGTGGGTCTTTGTACATAATAATGCATGCCATTGCCTAAACCAGCAATGGCATTGCACACATGATGTATGTGTGTGACACATACACATAAATACCTGTGACCTGCAATAGTTACCATGTCTGACACATGCCTCGAGTGGATAAATGGTATTTGCAATGTATACCAATATGACTGTGTCTTACTGTGCAGGGTCCGCACGTGGTATGTCTCTATACACTGTGGGTGTATATGGTGAAATACCTACAGCAGGGGATACACATCTGGTCTGGGCCATATAGTGCACATGTAGTCAATGTACAGGTGCTGCATGTTCCCACCTGTTGTGGTAGTGGTAACATGTCATTCCACTGCAATTCAGTGACCACATGCTTTGAACCCTTCAACTAGTGTTTTGTAGCTAGAGTAATGCTCACGCACAATGTTTGGCTGGATGCAGTCCAGCCATATAAACACAGTTCTTGAGACTGTCATATTGCCAGTGTTGTTATGGAGGATAGGTGATCTTCCTGTGTATGGGAGGGTTGTGTGTGCCAGGCTATGAACCAGATGGCAGTCCGACACACTGTTAGCTGCACATGATTAGGCCCTGATGCTTTGTGCTGTGCCAACAACCTGGAGGTGTGTGTATCTGTGGTACCTTGGGATACCACCCCCCTATCCATGTGTGTTACATGTGTAGGGGATGACAGGCATGGTATGGGGCATATCCTGTCAGTGATGGGTAACACCTGTGAGCCATGAATCATGAATCTGGTACTGCACAGACATTGCAGTTCACCGTGCTGAGGACAGTGTCTGGTGCATGCATCTTCCGTGTACACTGCTGTTGTTGTGTAGCAGCACTGTTAGTGTCCTAACCTGTGTGATACCCATGGAGGTGGCTATGTAAACCATGTCCTGCAGCATAAAGCAGTATGTGTGTACCAAGGAGCTTTGCCATTATACATCGGGCCATGGGTGTCACGTGCAAGATGACCCTTGCACATCATTGTGGCTTCCCTAGCATGTAAGCACACATTGATAGCCAGCGGATACCCTATGAATGACAGTGGAGACTGAGCATAATGTAGACATACAACACCCTTCCCACATATAGTGGTAGCATACCTGGTGAGGGTATGTTGGCAACCAACATCAGGCTCATACTGGCCTGTGCCACATGCTGAGAGATCCATTCTATGTTCCCTATCATGTAGTCCAGGGAGGTATGTCTCAGGCAGCCATACTGGCATGGTCAATGAGTGAGTCATATGTGTCCATGCCTCTGACTGACCTGTATGCATGTGTTCTGTGGTGGACCATAGTGCCCCTGAGGCATATCACTGTGACCTTCACCAGATACGGCCTGTTGAGTGGGACCCCAGTGCAGCACACAAGACAGGTACCTGACACGTCTGTAGCAGGTGTGTTGTGTAGCCCTACAGGCTGTGAGTGTGTGGCATAGGGGATGTGTATGCCATGTGTGGCATGTGCTCTGTTCCGACGGAACATATGCCTGTGTGCCAGCTGCGGAGGTGTGTGATGCTCAGGCAGGCTGCTATTCTGAGTCCCCACGTATGCCCCAGTGTGTTCAGCATGCTGTCAGTGCGTGTCAATGTCTGACTTGTATTGTAGTCACTGTAATATATTTTATTTATTTATTTATTTATCCTACATTTGTTGACCAGGATAGTCTGACTGGATGCATGTCCATTTCCAGGGGAGGCCCGGGGAGACAAGCTACGAGGGTAGCAGATACAGCATTACGTAATACCAGCATTACATATTACAAACAGATTATTTACAGAGATTACATAAGTAAGCAAGTTAAACATGTTCCACAGGTTAATGTTAGTCCTGAGCACAAGTCAGGATTAAATTAAATTACACAGTAAAGTGGTTCACAGATTTTACACATTTGAGTTAGCCAGGCTTGATACATTGACATAGCCAGTTAAGTTACAAATGTTGTTTGAGTCTAGTGTTAAATTGACCTAAGGTGGACAGTAGGGTAATATCAGCTGGAAGTGAGTTCCAGGATCTACTTACAGAGTTTGCAAAGAGAGAATCACCGGCTGTGTTATTAAATTTGCTAGTCTGAATTAGTAGTTTGTTAGAGGATCGAAGTGGTCTACGATTGTTATAGGGGGTGATAATATTTGAAGTGCAGGAGTATTGTCTGGATTATAGAGAATTTTATAGGCCATAATCAGTTGGTTATACTGTATTAGGCTGGGTATTGCAAGCCAACCAAGCTGATTTAGATTGATGCAATGATGTGTCCTAAAAGGCAGCCCAGTGGCAAACCTGGCAATGTGGTTGTAGCAAATTGAGTGTTTGTTAAGGACAGTCTTGTTCATATTCGAGAGTAGAGGGGATGCATACAGAAGGGTTGAAACAAGGTGTGAGCGAGCTATGGCACCTTTAGCTGGAGGGGCTAGGAAGGCTTTAATTCTGTAAAGTGACCCTAGTTTTCTATTGATGGCTTTGATAATTTGGTTAACATGTAGGTCACATTTGAGATTATTGTCTATGATGACACCTAATAGTTTAGTGGATGGGTCAGGGGAGATTATTGTGCCATCAGTTGATGTTATGGTAACGGTGAACGTGGTAGACCTACGTGTTGGTGAAATAACAGCAGTTTAGTTTATTTGGGATTTAGGATCAGACGATGTTCAGAAAGCCAGTTTTCTATTGTATTAAAGGTGGTCTGGATAGCTGACCATAACTCTACTGGAGATGTGGCTGAGCAGATCAGAGTAGAGTCTTCAGCATATTGGATACAGCTGACTTTTGGGATGACAGTATAAAGGTCGTTAATGAAGATGGAGAACAGCAAGGGCCTAGTATAGAGCCTTGTGGTACTCTGAGGGTGTTAGGTAGAAGGTTAGAGAGTTTGTTCTGCCAGAGGCCAGCCTGCTGTCGACCATGCAGGTAGGATTGAAACCATTGGAAGGCTCCAGTATCTAGACAGAATGTTTGCAGGGTGTGGATTACAAGTTGGTGATCAACCATATCGTATGCCTTGGAAAGATCCAAAAAGAGGGCTGAGGATATATAATTAGTGTTGCAAGTATGGTTTATGGTGTTAGTAAAGGCTAGGAGGCCTGAAGTAGTGCTGTGATGAGGACGGAAGCCATGCTGAGTGTCTGCCATAAGGCGATTTTGGATTAGGTGGTGCATGAATTGTCTATGACTAAAAGTTTCCATAATCTTTGCAAGTGGAGAGAGTATAGCTATTGGCCTATAATTGGAGAATTCAGTAGAGCTGCCTCCTTTGTGAAGTGGGATTACATATGACATTTTCCAGATGGTGGGAAATTTAGATTCTACCATGGTTCGTTTGATTACCTTTGAGACAAGGTAAGCAATAGCATCATCTGATTTTGATAGGTACTCGGCAGGGAGTTGATCAGCAGAAAGTGTAGTAGGTTTCACTGTTTCAATCAAGGTACGGAGAAGTGAAGTGGTGACTGGTTGGCAGCTGAACGCAAGTAGGTTTCTAGGGGTGCTACTTTCAGGACCAGAGGAGCTAGGAGGTAGATGGCTAGTTAGGGCCTGAAATGTCTCAGTAAAGAATTGGTCAAAACTATCAGGAACATCTTCAGGGGTATTATCAATAGTAGCAGCAGGGATTGGGGTTGACGTTTGTCCAGGATGTAGTATATATGACATGCCACCTGACAGGGTATGGCATTACTGGGTTCAGAGAGCCCAGTCCCCAGATTGGCTGTGTGGTGGCATCCCACACATGTGTTGTACATTCCTGGCCAAGGGTGATGGCTGACTGCATACATGTGGCAGCTGTGACATTGACAAATGACTCACATAAACCACAACTGGACCATAGAGGCGATTCACAGGTTACCTTTGCACATGCTACCCTAGTAGTGTGATTGCCATGGTGAGTACCAACACATAGGGCCAATGGGGAACAACATACTGAAGGTGTGTATGTGTGGGTGTACCGCTACTGTTTCATAGCACTGACATATATGACTGCACACATGGGTAAATGCCAGATAAGACATGTGCAATGTGTCACAGGCAACGTACATGCGTACAGGACAGACAGTGATGTTCTGTCATGTGGAAAGTTGACATACGTATCGTACGCTATGCAGATGTCACTAGAAGTCTACAGAAGCACTGTAACTCTGCATTGCAGGTGTAAGCAGTATTCAATTTCTAACCCAGACCCTATGCACAAAGGTTAGGCATCCTGTCCGGTGGACCCCAGACAGAGGCAGATTGTATAACAATAGCAGGAGGCTACTGCAGGACAGAGCACATTCACATTAAGGGAAGGCATCTGTGGTCAGCACTGGTGCTACGCTACGGTCCGTCATAACAACGGCCACGGCCTACTCTGGGAGGGAAATGGCCACAAACACTATGGATGACCACAAGGCCTTCTTCAGTTATGTAACACATATGGACCACATGCCTCAGATATGCTCTGTGTTAATACACACTTACTTAACATTCACCAAACACACGAATATTGGCAACAATCTTGCAGACATGTTCGGTGCACGTATCCCCCCTCCTTCTCCCCCACCAGTTGAAATATTTATCACAGCTGGATGTAACCTCCCTATCATCTCACATGTCCAGGTGAGGGCCGCCCTCAGCAGAGATGAACACACAGCATCACTGTGACCTCATGGTATCCCTGGATGTGTGCTACCTGCACTCCGAGAGGACATACAACCGCATATAACACTGATAATTTATCTTGGCCGTACTACAGGATATGTACCTGGACAGTGGCATACAGCGACAGTGGTCCCACACCACTATGGAGGTACCTCGACTGACCCGGGAACTACCACATCATATGCATAACTGGCCTGGTCTGCTAAGCTATGGAATTATGCAGTATGGGATGCATATGCAGTGATATCGGGTACCTGTAGACACTTGTTCCCAGCCAGTGTGCCTTTGTGATGGGCTGATCCTGCCTTTTGAACATGGCTGACCTTTCAAAGCAGTCACTACAGCCATTGCTGGGGCAACACACAGACAACTGCTGCCAGGATCATGGCCTAAGACAGATTGACATGTAATGTATGGTCATCCCCTTTTGGTGGAACTACGTACACACAACATATCACATGGACATACCTATAGATACAGACCTATGACACATTTGGAGGGTTCACAGTATGCACACTATTAACCTGCTACTTTGCATTACCTGTGTTTGTCGCAGCTGGTTGCATTACCACTGCTTCTGCTTGCTGCTGCTACTGTCACTGCTGACAGCTTCGAGTCACAGTGTATATTTTTTTTTTGTTCTCTCTCTCTCTCTCTCTCACTTTTCTCTCTCCCTCTGTCTGCTTCCAGACAGTGCAATGAATGTATTGAATGTGTGGAGTGTTAGTACTGGATGCTTTTGTAGGTATCTGCATAGGTCCATGTGATGGCCTCTGCACCAATTGTAAGCCAGCATTTGCTAATTGCATACAGCCAGTTGTGTACTGATTGCAGTTCTCACTGTGATTTCAGGTCAGTGCTATAAAAGGGTATGTGGGATAGGCGTTGCCCTTTCAGATTGTAAGGGCGGGGACCATGCTGGTATGCTGTGGACAGTGTTCTGTGAGTGTAAAGGTTAGTATCTCTCTCATGATTCAGGCTGTGTTGTATATTCACATTTCTCCATTCCTCTCTCATGTTCCCTGTAGCAAGTGTGTATGCACAATGACTCCTACAACTATATATATATATATTTATATATATATATATATATATATATATATATATATATATATATATATATATGTACATATACATACATTTATATATGTACTTTAACTGACATTATTATCTACAAGCTACCAACTAGCATGGCTGTTTCTGTTCACACATCACTATTATGGAAATCCAGTAGTTTTGACAGTAATTCTAAATGACATGCTTTGTGTACTACACATCCTATATTTCCTTTACATTCATCCCTACTATTACATGTTATATTTATTTTAGCACAATGTTCTTGTATAAGAGTCATGGCTTAGTGGTAGGTCATACAGACTAGTGTTTCCAAGGTCCTGGGTTCGGGACTGACAGTGGGATTTTATTTTGCTTTTGAACTGAGTACAGGACCTGTCAATCAAAGTGACTAAGGCACTTTTAAGCAGTTGTAACCAGGTTAGCGCTGGTTTGCGTGGAGCTCACGCATGCGCACTGGCGGTTAGCTCCACGCACACAAGCGCACACCCGCTTGCAACCACTTAACGGTGCTTACTCTGGCGCACACCCGCGCTATTTTCTTTGAAAGAAAAGAAAATGGGGAGACTGGAAAGTGGTGAAAAAGGGGTCACAAAGAGGGTAAGACAGTAGGGAAACAAGCTTGGGATTTGCAGGAGGGATGTAGGTAAGGCCCATAGCTGCCCATTTCTTCATCAGCAACAGCTGTGCATATGTATGTAATTTGGTGTGACATTTGAAACCTTCCACCCTTGAGAGAGGTGTCAGGACAACAATAATACTTGTTGTACAGCCAATTGTAATTGATAGATTCCATGTCCAGCAGACATGTGTGCAGAATGGGCAGCTATGTATGGGGCATAATTTTTTTGTGGGTACAGAGTGCCCTTTTTTTTTTTTTTTTTTTCAGGTGAGAGTCGTATGTCAGGTGAAGGAAGTTGGTACAGCTGAGGAGGTAGGTTGGGTAGGTAAACAGACAAGACAAACAAGACGCATACAGGGGCGGTGTATGACACGTGTGGGGAGGGGGGTTACACAATTGACGGGGATGGAGGTTTGGATATCCAGAGCCCATGAGCCCACAGATGACAACAGTGGAACTGATATCCCCACCCATAGGCAGTTGCCACTGTTCCTTCACTGCCCAAGACGGGGCTGTGCTGGGGGCTGTGTAGGCCGGGCAACAGGCATGCCCATTAGTTGCGCCACCCGTGCAACAAGCTGGCGTAGGGGCTCGAGAACAGAGTCCCGAATCTCCCTATGCACCACAGTCTGGACGCTACGGAGGGTGAGTGGTGGTTCTCCTCCAGCCACACTTGCAGAGGGGGGGCGAGCCCCATCCCCTGCAGCGCTTCCACCCGCAGGTGGCACAGGGCCACCGGAGGAGGGTCCGGACTCGGCACTAGTGCCAGGTGCACTCGCCAGCTGAGGTGGGAGAGGTGGGTCCGCTGGAACCCGCCTTCCCTGTCATCCTATGTTTTGCATTATGTCATGACAGTTTGGGTTAGTGACATATAATACCATTCACAATTAGTTGTAACAGCATGCATTAGTATTCCCATTAACCAAACACCCATATATTCACACCATTGAACAGCGTGCATAACACATGCATAATTTGAACAGAAATACACAGTCCAACAACATGCAGGGTTAATTGATGGCAACATGCCATCAGGTTTGGATGTATGAACAGGGCAGATGCATCAACGGACATGCAAATATATATGACCCAACAGGACAAACGTCCAGGGGTGTTAATTGTGATTGCACATACCATTTTCAAGTGGAATGGGTTATATGTGGTTATAGGGTGGGGTGAAGAAAATAATATTAACACCTTCAAATACCAATACATATGCTGTACATTTCTAATAGCTACAGTTATATACACACTACTGTTCTAACTACAGTTTCCTATATGATAACTATTTCAACTTGGTGATAGGACTGTTACTGCAACATCAATATACATTTTATTGTTCTTCATACACATTCATATATAGCTTTGTTCAACTACATCATCCTGCTACATTTGCTTTATATAGCTGTAGACAAGTGTGGATGTTTGGTATATCAGACAATCACCCTATCTGCATATTGCAGACTGAGAGCAACATATCACCACTAGCCAAAATAATGGAAAAATGTATCCATCAACAATTCTTTGACCACATTCTCCAATATAACCTACTAGCTGACTGTCAACATGGTTTTAGACCATTCCACAGTACCACCACTGCTCTCCTATCCTTTACAGACTGCATTAATAAACATCGCAACAATAACACGCACTCCTCTGCTTTGTTCATTGACCTCTCTAAAGCTTTTGATATGGTCAACCATCAAATACTACTCAACATACTCAACTCTTTCTCACTTGACACACAGGCACTACAATGGTTCAAATCCTATATGCACAATAGACAGCAGGCTGTCCTTTGGGATAATAACCTATCCACACTTCTCCCTATTACCCTTGGTGTCCCTCAGGGTTCTATCCTGGGACCTCTACTCTTCTCCATATTCATTAACGACCTTTCTACTAATTTACCTCTACCTACCAGCATACAATACGCAGATGACTCCACTTTAATTTGTAAAGGAACCACCTCATATGAACTCCAGTCCATCACCCAAACAGTATTTAACCAAGTAGAAAACTGGTTCCAACAACGTCGCCTCCTCCTTAATGCAAAAAAAACTAAACTATTACTATTTTCTCCAACTTTTAAATCCACCCTAATGGATTTCTCTATTATATTCCACCGACGGTACAATCATAGCTCCTGACCCAACTACAAAACTATTAGGTGTATTGATTGACCATAACCTCAACTTTGACTCACATATTAATGCCACTATTAAAACTGTAAACAGAAACCTTGGATCCTTATATAGGATAAAACCTTTTCTCACCCCAGAAGCCATAACTACTATTGCCCAGACCCATCTGATCTCCACCCTCCTCTATGCCTCACCAGTTTATACTAATCTTTCCAAAAGCAACCTAAACAAATTGTCCACTTCTTATAACAATATTGCCAGGTTTGCTACTGGGTCCTCATTTAGAACTCATCACTGCCTAAATCTCAAACTTCTTGGATGGCTTGAACTAAATAACCAGCTAGAATTTCAACAACTCTCCATTACCCATAAAATTCTGTACCAGCCCAGTAATACTCCTATTCTCAGTAGCCTCATCCCCCCTACACAAACCTTACCAACCTTCGCTCAGCAAATAAACTACTGGTTACCATCCAGAAATCCCACAACAAGGCTGGTGATTCTCTTTTCTCTAATACAGTAGGGAAAATTTGGAATAAGCTTCCCACTAAACTTACATCTCTCTCATCATTACCACTCTTTAAAAAGCAACTAAAGATTCAACTAAAAACACAAAGGTTTTGTCCTTGTACTAACCCTGACTAACCCCCCCCAATATAACATTATTCTATAACTCTCTTCCAATAACCCTCTTTACAGTATTAGCAATTTCATCCCCCCTTCTTAGCATCTTATTCCCAAGCTGCTTACACTGAATATGCTCCTAACAACCTTGCTTTCTTCAGAGAGCTCTTATCTTTCCACCTTGTATTTATAAACCAATCTATTTCTTTCACTATGAATGTAACTACTTCCCCATGTACTTACATTCATTAATTCTCTTACTTCTCAGTGTTACTCACTTTATCATAGCCTTTTTATATCTTTACAAAGGCACACTCATATCCAATTTTCTAATCAAGAATATCTATCTCTTTCCCTTGATAATAATACTGTATTTTACCTTATTAAACTTAGTAGTCACAATCTGTATATTTGTAGTTCTGTACAACTCAATTTGAGGAAATAATTCTTCAGGTTTATGTACTGTATATATTGCATGGACTTTAGATTGTCTTGATTTAGTTAGTTTAATGTGGAGCTTTTCTCCCCGGGCCTCTACTGAAAATGGACATGTATCCAGTTAGACTAGCCCGGTCAACAAATGTAAAATAAATAAAATAATAAAATAAAATATCCAGATTTTGGGATACACATTCCAGATGCAGCAACACTTTGAACAGATTTCGCTGTTTGGTTTTGATTCTCACATGCATTTCATTCTGTCTTGACTGCAGTATACTTTATTCAGGGGTTATTACTACTGTATTGCTGGATTCATGACACTTTCTCACACTCTCTCACTTGCTTTCATTTTACTATTCAGGATGGTACTTACTTCTAGGCTTTATTGACATGTTTTACCTGTAGTTATTACAATCCTTTCCAGCAGTCTCACTTCTGTCACGTTTCAGTATTTCAACAGGGATATATTTCACACATGTGATTTCATCATCTTCTGCAGCTATACTTTTCAGCCTGCTGCAGGTTGTGTACTATTTTCTTACAGGTAGGGCATTTTTATTTCAGAATTTATGTCAGACAGTTTCATTTTTCGGTTTAACTTACAGGCTGAAACACACTTTTGTAATCAAGCAATACTTGCAGACACTTTCACACTGTTACTTGCACATTTTATTCCTTACTGACTACACTGCACTCTTTTGCTGACTGTCATACTTTTATATTTCTTTACAGTTACTGGTAGTGGATTACTGACCTGCCTGGTGGCACATCCGCACCAGCCTATCGCCATAGACTCTGTGGTTCGCAGAACGGACACCTGCAGCTGTAATATAAATGAAGTAATATTGGAATACACATCTCCATAATATCAGCTAGTTTAATTTCTTACATACATAATTAAATGTAACTTACTCAGTAGTGGGGCGTTGGGTGTTTGCCGGGCCTCCTGGATCCAAAGGTTCAGTTGGTCCTGCTTGCATCTCTTCAGGTCCGCATGGTGGTGACAGACTGCTCACCAGTCCTTGGAGTCCTTGTGGCACTGGTGAGATCATGAGCCAACCGGTCCCACGCCTCGGCCCTGTATGCTCCCTAGAGTACCTGGCCCTGCATGAGTTGGGCCTCATGATTGTGGACTAGGAGCCAGACCATGTACCTGGATACCTCAATGCCCCACCTCTGTGCTCGAAAGCAACTACCCTCTCCTACTCCTGTCATTCTGCCTGCAGGTCAGTTCTACAATCGTTTATGCTGTGTATTCCCACCTATGGGGCTTATATAGTCCGTTTTTCCCGCACATATCTGTGATTAGCCATTTTGGAATTGTATCAACTTCAGTAAACCTGCATTGTCATGCTCCAGTTTGTATTCATTCCTATATATTAGCTATTATTGCATTTCTAGGGACTGCTGTCATGGCTTAGTGGTTTGGTACCTTGACTATGGTGTATAGTATCCTGGGTTCAAACCTGGCCACTGCTTTTTATTTTTCATGACTGTCTAGACATGCTGAGGGGTGTGTCTGTGTAAAGGCAGTTTTGATACGGCTTGCTCAACATTGCCCGTCGGTTAGCTTGTTTGCGCGCTGCGCAGCTCCGCGCAAATGGGGTACGCTGGTTTAAGCCTCATTTGGCTATCGGCATGCATATTACGCTCAGCTCAGTTAGGGGCACATAGATTTAGCATGTTGAACCACTGCTCAGCTACGGGCACTCATTTTGCACCAGTTAAACCACTGCTCATCTACGGGCAGATGCACTCACCCTGTTAAACTGTAGCTCAGCTATGGGCACATCTGGCATTTTTTATTCTTTTGCTACCTCACATTTCTTCAATATAAATGGGCTATTTTATTACATTTTACATAAACTGTGGTTTTATGTGTACATATTTGTCAGGGACTTGTTTCGTGCTTATTTTGCTAAAAATAAAAATTGGTGTTGTGGGGGCTCGAACCATGAATGCCTGCTCTTCAGCCAACATCTCTACCGCTACGCTATTGCTTCCTGGCTTATTTTGCATATTTAGTTCTTATATGCTTTCCCACTAACTGCAGCTGCGCTACGGGCACGCCCGCGCAAACAAGCGCACTCACGGTTAAACATTTTTACAATTTAAAAAAATATATAACATGTTTATTTATATGTTTTCTGTTCATAGTCTGTGGGGGCATGTGTGGTGTTCTGTTTATTCACATTTCTGTGGACTCTGTCGTGGGTGTTTACTTTGGGAACTTTTCCTCTTCTGGGGGCGTGTCCGCTTACAGGGCTCGGCCTACGGACACGCCCCCTACTGTCTTACACGGACCGTGTTAGCCTTAAGTGTGATTCAGCATGCTCTCATGAATATGCAAAGCATGCTGACATCACTCCGTTTAACTGCAGCCTCCGTGTATGAGTTATAACTCTTACACAGAGGCTTCGTGAATCCTGCTAAAACAAGTAGCAGTATGAGATATCTCTGCTTGGCACAGGCTTGCACTGCTTCTTGCTAGAACTCAAAATAGAACAACAGCAGAAGTGCTTAGAATATAAGCACTTCTGTTCCTTGTCTGTTTTGTGCTCCAGAAAGTCTCTCTCCCCATCTGTCACATCGGCATTACAGTTCAGACATTGAATCGATGCTATAAGCAATCCAAGCAACAGTGACAATATTTGTCAAAATGCTTTGGCTCACAAAGCAACTGTTTTTTAAAGGCCGGGGGCTGGACTACTATAAAAATTCATGGGTCAGAGAGAAAGTGCCAATGGGCCACATCTGTCCAGTAGTATAGGAGTTTGCAACCCTATTATCTAGAGCTTCCTCGATCTCCATCAGACATCTTTCCTGAAGGAGGCAGTCATCCAGGTATATGTAGATGTGAATGCCCTTTGTCCCTCAAAAGGGAATTACTGGAGCTAGGCACTGTGTAAATATCTTGGGAGAAGTAGGCAAGTCAAAAATCAAGGAGATGAACTGAGAGTATGAGGTTCAAATATGAGGAATGGTCTCTCCACCATGTTTAGTGGGATGTAGATGTAACCATCTTTGAAGACCAGTGTGACTGTTGAAGGAGGAAAGGTAGAAGCTCTACAAGGTCAACATTTTGAATTCTGAATTTTGTTCATTCTAGAAAGATCCAAACTGGGCTTTCAAATGCCTTTATCTTCGGGAGCACTCTGGATTAAAATCATATCCTTTTTCTCTTTCTGGTACACTTTTTATGCCTTCCTTGGATGTAAACTCTTTTGCAGCAGTAGGTAAGGTTGATTTAATCCTTGTAGACCTGTGGAATGCCTAAAACTTTTATCTCTCTTTAGAAATGCGGTCTGTACCTCTGCTTTACTATATTCAAGGTCTACTTGTCATGTGTGATTGCCTTGAATTTTTCCCACAAATAACTTCCTTTTTATGAAGGGGGAAGTAGAAGACCAAAGTAGGTGTGGGATGGGGGTGGGTTGAGATCAGTTTTGGGGAGGTGGGGGGAGGGATACTTTTATTGATTCGTAGCTGGTTCCACTGCGTGTAATGTCCTTAAGAGTCCACAGGCTACCTTCACTGGTGAGATTGCCAGTTTTTTCTGTAGCACCCTTTTTGTCCTTTTGTGGTTTACTCTTCTTCTGCTAAGGATAGAAAGGCCAGCTTTTACTGTGGTGTTTTCTAACATATCTAGATGATGGAAATTTAAAATACTCTTGACGGACTGAATGATTTTTCTCCCTTTCCTCTAGATTTTTTAAACACCTTCTCTGTAGATGGCCCAAAGATAAACTCTTGCCTGATTTTACTTGCTGTGGTAAGTGCTTATGAGTCTTCAGCTAGGTATGTCTGCTAATCATGGTCACCATAGCAACTGCCCTGTATGATACATTCACTGCATCTTAGCTGCATTTCCTGGAGTATCTACAACCCTATGAAATTAAATTCCATTAAGTCAAGCATCGCCCTCTTTAAGCCATTATCATCTGTGCCCTCTCTCTTTTGTCTCAGCTGTTGAAGGATGGATTTCTGAACTGTTAGCATGTGTGACTGTCAGGGCAGCTGCGGTATAAGTCTTTTTCCCAAACTGTTTGAGGATTCTCCTCTCCCTGTGATTCAGAAGATGTTTCCTGGAGGCAGGCATATCAGATCCATTGATGGACTCTAAGAACAGCAGGAGGCTGGAAATATAGCTGCTAAGATGCAGTACTGAATGTATCAGTCAGGAGTGAATGGATGACCAAAGGTTTGGGTTCAGGCTGGCCCAGAACATTTATTTATCTAATTGGCACTGCTGGTTTTCTAGAATTTCCTTGGTCATACATTTAAAGCTCTCCTTCATTCTATGCCCAAAGGAGGCATCTTATGGAAGTAAGAAGAGGACAAGGTGTCTTCAGCATCTGACAACAGAACACTTGGTCAGCATATACCATTTCTTCCACTTCTGAGTCTGAGGCATCAGAATTGATTGGGGGTAATAACTCCTTTCTCCTTTGTAATGTGGAATCAATTTTCACTAAAATATCAGAGGTTGGTTGTCTGGACTTCAAAAACTCTTTAAAATCATAGGCTAACCTAAAGAGATTTGGGGACGTGTGTGAGTGCTTGAAAGTAGAGGGAAAGGCCAGTTTAGACCCAGCTGAGCCAAGCTAACTGGTGTCAGCTTTGGCTTTGGGCATCTCTGGCCTATGTACGAGACTGTCATCCATCTTAGAGGTACTGGTTCATTGACAAATACCTGAGACCTCATACTGATCTCTTTTAACTTTCTCATGTACTAACAGAATAGTGAAGCTATCCGTCTCTGTACTGACAATTATACTAAGGCAATGTAAAATAGGTTTCAGCTCAAGAGACTTGCTCTATTCAAACAGCAATAGGCCTCAATAAAGTTGCATCAGATACTTTGGCAAAAACTGCTGCTTGGTGTGGAAGCTGGGAAGGTACCTTGCAGACACTGGTGTCTTGAGGTCAGGATGTGGTATATATCTGACTCTGATGAAGTGGTATCAGCCTTCTAACTTTTTTTTTTTACACTCCCTTGGAGGAAAAGAAGACAGGCGACATGGCAGATGAAGAGGGATGTATGCTATCTTTTGAGGGCTCCCTATAGAAATGTCAGCAGACAAAATGCCGGAAAAAAGTCTGAAAATCTGGAGAAGAGCAAATCTCAAAAAACTGCTCATCTCTTTCCAACTTCTTTTTTTTCAGAGGGTGGGGAGACAAGGCCCTTTTCACTCCCATACCCTGAAACTTACATATACCATCTCCGTGATTGACATACCTCAGAAAAAAGGGAATATTCTGAGAAATGGTATCTCAGACTTAGTACGGGTAAGTCTGATCTTTCAGACATTCAGTCCCCATGTTTCTGAACTTGGTCTAGTGGGTCCTAGTGGGCCCTGGCATTTCAAATTATTACCTGTTTGGAGATAAATAGTTCTGGTGAAATTCTGCCCTGTGCTTTACTGTCCTTTTGTTAAATGAAGCACACTGGCAGCATTTGGGAATGTCATGCTGTGGACACAATAAAGACACACTTTGTTGAAACCTCTGTAGGGTATCTATTTACTACACTTAATATTTATTAACCTTAAAAGCAGGTATAAACAGCAGCATGTTGCTAAAATGTACATTAATGGAAAAAGATGGTACAAATTATTTCTCAAATCGAGTACATCTGTAACTTTGGAAGCAGGAAGAACCAACAGACTAATGATGTAGCTGAAGGCATAGGCTGTACTTCAAACTTTGAGAAGAAAGGTCTGGAAATGAAATCAGCTGAGACTGCATTATACCACTGATATCCTGAGATCCATGGAGGAGAGCTCTGAAAGTTGGGCTGGCAATTTGGAATTTGCAGGCAAGAATCTAAAATGTTAGTACTGCTATATAGAATCTACAGTTATAGTACTTTCCTAACACAGCTATGTTTTCCTTGTTCTTTGCAGTATACTGGTTTCTTTTCCCTGCTCATTTGTGACTTGTTAGATAACAGGAAAATCCTTGGGAAGAGCCATGACCCAGATGCAAGTAGTTTCCCTAAGCTATGAGCTAAGAGATGGACTGGTTAAAGGTTGCAGACTGCCAAAATGTTAACACTAAGTTAAACCACGAGTTAAAAAACAAAACAAACAAAAAAACAGCTGAATAAATAAATAAATAACAATAAAACTCATCTTTTTCTTTTGTTTTCCCTTAAAGAAAGGAGCTGGCCAGTCAAGTAAGCAATGTACTAATACCTAACAGTCAGTAAAAAAGCAAATTTGGATAAATGATATATAATGAAAAGGAGGCAGTATTATATATAATTTATTATATACTGTACATTTTGGTACGTTACTACTGCTGGTAAGCTCACACTCACTTTTTGACCTGCCAGTCAATGAACAAGCATGTTATTAAGGGAGATGTGATGCTTTTGCCATAGCTGTTGCACATCTGTCCAGACTCCTGCAAGTGCACTCAGTAATATGCTTTCTCATGGCTGGAGCACTTAAATTGTTTTAGCTCAACAGTGGTATCATTTTTTGCAAGGGGAAACAGGTGCTTAGTGCCCAGCACAACATGTTAATGTGCTTTATTATTCCAACAGCCATCTGTGCTCCTGTTATGCAGAAAAATAAATTATGCAGGAATTTCCAGATCATTAAACAGTATTTAGGTTAAAAATGAATTGAAGTAAATAATTCCTTTTTTACAGGCAAACATGCTTGCCTAGATGCCAACACACACACACACACACACACACACACACACACACACACACACACACACACACACACACACACGCACGCACGCACGCACGCACGCACACACACACACACCTATACTAGTGAATCAGTTAAAGAAAAAGATTCAGAATGTATATGTATATTCACAAGCTTACAAAATATCACAAAACGATTATTGCAGTTTACTTAAGATAGGCAGTCTGCCATAACACACTGCACTCACTAAAAATAGTCAGTTATGAAACCACAATTCATTTTGGTATTATAGCTGATCTTAATAGTAATTGTTATGTATTTTATTTTTTTGTGACAAATAACAGTAACTAAACACATAATTGATTATGTAGTGATCTGAGGTCACTAATTTACATTGTTAAAGTCGTATAATATACAAGTGGAGATTATGACAATCACCCCTGGATAGTGGGACAGTGCTTATGCAGTTGTGCCAGTGCAAAGCCGATTTATTCCTGAGACATAAAGGCTGGGAGATGAATTTTGTTTATGTATATAGAGTTGAGTATTTACAGCATACAACAACCAGAAAACAAATAAACTTCAAAGAATCAGAACCAAACCTTGGGAAACACTGCTGCGGAAAACACTGCTGAGGGTCATAGTAGCAGACTGCAGGACCAAGTACAAAATGAAAATGCCACACAGCCAAAATCTTCGTGTAGCTTAATGCAGACTGCAGGATGAAGTACAAAATGAAAACACCATGCAGACAAGATCTTCTTGTAACTTAATGCAGCAGGATAAATCACAAAGGTACACCAATGAGTCCAAATCACCACTCTTTACACGAAACATGAACCAGGCAATGCATGTAAAATGTAAAGACTTTATTAAAACTATGTAAAAATAACAAATTAAGCACTTTTGTCCCTCAGTGTTAATGGCACTTCATCAGAGATGAAAACTTGAAAGTAGTAAGTCCTCCTACATATAACAAAAGCTCCCCCTTAAGCTGACTCTACACCTGTTCCAAGTAATGATGTGTTTAAAGTGATACACACCTCCTAACCTCCATGTATAAAAGGGTTAACAAAATTGTCCACATGTAACAAACGTAAACAATCATAATTCATAAAAACACTAAGTAAAGCAATGAACCAGTAAAAAAGAATAAATGATGACAGAGTTGTTTTACTTGTTTACCTGCATGTACAAACCCATCCACCACAAAGTAGGGAAAATGCCCCATGATGTGGCTATCGAAAAATTTAATAGATTTCATTTTATGTACACAGGCCAAGGAAACACAGTCATTAAGATCCCACAGGCTGGTAGCATATGTGTTTAATTGGTATTGTAATTCCTGGACTTCTAGTAAAATCTTCCATGGCCTCCTTTTAACTCCTAGTAAACCATGTCAACAACAAAAAACTCAAATGAGTTTCCTGTAGTTGATTGTATGTGTCTATATAAAGCATTCTGCTGGTCTTTTTCTATTTATGTCTCTAAGGTGCTCATAAATCCTGGCCTTAAAAGTCCTCTAATTTTTCCTGACATAAAAAGAATGACAGTCTTTACATTGAGCCACATAAACTACACTATGTGTAAAACAGTTACAGTGATTAGGACACTGTAGCTTTCTGTGAATAGTAATGTGAATATTAATATATTTTCCTTCTTTAATATAAGGACAATATTTGCATCTACCACACTTGAACATACCTGTCCTACTACAGGTTTGTATAGAAAATGTGGGCGTCCTTGTGATGTAATTCTTAAGGGACCAATCTCTCCTAAATATAATGCAAGGGACGGCCCCCATCTTCTGTGTGCTGATACCACCGACCTCAGATATTCGCCAATTTTTACATAAAATATCACAAATAAGGTTGGACTCACTGTTGTAAGAAGTAAGTTTTAGGTTAATAGACATATTAGTTGAAATACTTACATTAAGACTTTGTCCTGATAGGGTTGTATAAACCCCCTTGGCCCTTTTATCAATAACTTTGATAAAAATCTTCTTAAGAAAAACCTTGAGGTAACTCCTATTGGTTAACGTTGATTTTAAAACATTATACTCAGCATTAAAAATATCATTAGCTGAAATCGTACAGGCCAGCCTGACTAGTTGTCCTTTAACCAATGCCTTCTTTTGGTGTATGTGACAGCTGTTGAAATGTAAAAGGGGATTAGAATAAGTTGGCTTCCTGCAAATTGTTGATGTAAACTGCTCATTGTCTATGTCTTTCCTAAGTTCAACATCTAAATAATGAAGACAAGTATTGGATTTAACCAAAGTAAACTTCAAAAATCAGCGGTACTGTTAATATAGTCAAAACATTTCAAAAGTCGACTTCCAATGCCCTTCCAAAAATGAAAATGACATCCATGTATCAACCATATAAAGCCAAGCCATTCTCATAACCCCACTGAAACACAAAATTGTGCTCCCAGTGTGCCATTACAACTCTGAAAAAAATTGGGGCACAAGTTGCCCCCATCTCCACTCCTATGTTCTGTTTATAAATACAAGCCTAAATAAATGTTTAACATCTATTGTTACAAAACTAAGATCTTGGTCAAACAAATGATACCCCCACACAAATCAAAAAGTCTCAAGAATCTTTAAAAATGTGTCTCTCCCTTTAAATAGTATTTTTAAGTTTAAGGTCTACATATTTATTATTAAGCTACAAGCATACTTTGGGTACTTGGCATACCTCTCAACTGTACAGATTTTTGCATAATGTCCAGACTTTTGCCTCCTATTTTTGGTCTGTTCCTCTTAAAATTTGAGGTTTTCTTGCAAATCATTGAGGATTGAAGTCAGAAAATATTGGCAGACATTTGAGCTTCAGACTTCATATCCTTCAGAAAATTCATGCTTGTGTCAAACCTGTTAGTCTATCAACTTTCAAAGTTTGTATGAACAATATTTAAAAGCGTCACTATTTTTGGGCCTTTGTCCAGATTTCTTGTGCTAAGAGGTTGAGAGGTATGGTACTTGTTTTAATTTTGTATTTGGTCCAGCAGTCTACTATTACAACCCACAGCAGTGTTTCCTGAGGTCTGGTTCTGGTTATTTACTGCATATATTAATGTGTGTGTGTGTGTGTCTGTGTGTGTGTGTGTGTGTGTGTGTGTGTGTGTGTGTGTGTGTGTGTGTGTGTGTGTGTGTGTGTGTGGCAAATTATATTTATATAGGTAATTGACATTTCATCTCACACTCATTTAGTATAGACTGAAAATATTGAAAATTTGATCTGAGACTTATTTAGTCTAAAACACATTTAGCCTAATCATATTTGATAGAAAGTGTTAGGCTCTAGAGAATTAATACTGTTGAAGTTTCGGGTCAGGACAGTAGGAATTATAAGAAAAAATATTCTGGAGCACTGTTTATACTTGTATAGCTTCTATTATAAATAATCATCAGTGACTCACTGTGTGGTGTTTTTTCTTCTTGTCTCTGAGGTTTTCTGTCTGTGGAGTTAGTATATTCAGTTGAGGTGGATGACACAACTTGGGGGTTACAGAGGGGCTTATCCTCAGTAAAAAAAGAAGTTTTGGAGGGGCTTTTGCTGTACATGAAGCTTTAGAGGTAACATGATTTGCCTAATTAATGTTTTTTAGATGATATTTTTAGATGTTTTGTGTTTAGATGAAAAGCTTCTTCTGTGTAAGGTAATGCATCCATAACCCCATTTTTCCCATTTTTGTATATAAGGTCAGGGTGTCATATGAACTGGAACCATCATGAAGAACTAATGTTCACACTGCCTGGTGGCTAGTTTTACCAGAACAAACACACAAGCAGAGGGTTGTGAAATTCAACAAAGAAGGTATCTCAGCTGACCAGAGGCAGCAAAGCTACACACTGCACTACTGTCTCATCATATGCCCAGGTGAGACCCTCATATGGTGCCTACCCCCCATCTAAAGGGGTAGAAAAAATTGAACAAGATTGGGAAAAATGCATTGACAGCAACTTTCACAAAAACATAAAAGACCAAGAGGTTCAAAAAGCAAGTCCAAACAGGAAGTTTCACTGAAAGTTTAAGGCATTTCCAGAATTAAATGCATTTTCAAAGTGAATTGTTTAACTCTCATGGGATATATAACCTAACACAACAGTTATTTAATAATTTAGGGAAAACACACCGTTAGCTTTATACTTAATATTAACTAAAACAGTTTGAATGTGAACATCCATTTAAAAGACATGTCACATAAACATTTTGCCAAGTGTATAGTACCTTTCTTTAATTGTTCCCTCTCATACACCTGATATACCAGATTAACTTATTCATACTAAACTGTGCTTGAGCTTACTCCCTCCCATACAACTGATATACCTGATTAACTTATTCATACTAAACTGTGCTTGAGCTTACTCCCTCCCATACACCTGATATACCTGATTAACTTATTCATACTAAACTGTGCTTGAGCTTACTTCCTCCCATACACCTGATATACCTGATTAACTTATTCATACTAAACTGTGCTTGAACTTACTCCCTCCCATACATCTGATATACCTGATTAACTTATTCATACTAAACTGTGCTTGAACTTACTCCCTCCCATACACCTGATATACCGGATTAACTTATTCATACTAAACTGTGCTTGAGCTTACTCCCTCCCATACACCTGATATACCGGATTAATTTACTCATACTAAACTGTGCTTGAAGTTACTCCCTCCCATACACCTGATATACCTGATTAACTTATTCATACTAAACTGTGCTTGAGCTCACTCCCTCCCATACACCTGATATACCTGATTAACCTATTCATACTAAACTGTGCTTGTGCTTACTCCCTCCCATACACCTGATATACCTGATTAACTTATTCATACTAAACTGTGCTTGAGCTTACTCCCTCCCATACACCTAATATTCCGGATTAACTTATTCATACTAAGCTGTGCTTGAGCTTACTCCCACCCATACACCTGATATACCGGATTAACTTATTCATACTAAACTGTGCTTGAGCTTACTCCCTCCCGTACACCTGATATACCTGATTAACTTAATCATACTAAACTGTGATTGAGCTTACTGCCTCCATACACCTCATATACCGGATTAACTTATTCATATTAAACTATGCTTGAGCTTACTCCCTCCCATACACCTGATATACCTGATTAACTTATTCATACTAAACTGTACTTGAGCTTACTCCCTCCCATACACCTGATATACCGGATTAACTTATTCATACTAAACTGTGCTTGAGTTTACTCCCTCCCATACACCTGATATACCTGATTAACTTATTTATACTAAACTGTGCTTGAGCTTACTCCCTCCCATACACCTGATATAAGGGATTAACTTATTCATACTAAACTGTGCTTGAGCTTACTCCCTCCCATACACCTGATATACCTGATTAACTTATTTATACTAAACTGTGCTTGAGCTTACTCCCTCCCATAGACCTAATATGCCTGATTAACTTATTCATACTAAACTGTGCTTGAGCTTACTCCCTCCCATACACCTGTATACTTGATTAACTTATTCATGCTAAACTGTGCTTGAGCTTACTCCCTCCCATTCACCTGATATACCGGATTAACTTATTCATACTAAACTGTGCTTGAGCTTACTCCCTCCCATACACCTGATATACCTGATTAACTTATTCATACTAAACTGTGCTTGAGCTTACTCCCTCCCATACATCTGATATACCTGATTAACTTATTCATACTAAACTGTGCTTGAGCTTACTCCCTCCCATACACCTGATATACCTGATTAACTTATTCATACTAAACTGTGCTTGAACTTACTCCCTCCCATACATCTGATATACCTGATTAACTTATTTATACTAAACTGTGCTTGAGCTTACTCCCTCCCATACACCTGATATACCAGATTAACGTATTCATACTAAACTGTGCTTGAGCTTACTCCCTCCCATACACATGATATACCAGATTAATATATTCATACTAAACTGTGCTTGAGCTTACTCCCTCCCATACACCTGATATACCGGATTAACTTATTCATACTAAGCTGTGCTTGAGCTTACTCCCTCCCATACACCTGATATACCGGATTAACTTATTCATACTTAACTGTGCTTGAGCTTACTCCCTCCCATACACCTGATATACCAGATTAACTTATTCATACTAAACTGTGTTTGAGCTTACTCCCTCCCATACACCTGATATACCTGATTAACTTATTCATACTAAACTGTACTTGAGCTTACTCCCTTCCATACACCTGATATACCTGATTAACTTATTCATACTAAACTGTGCTTGAGCTTACTCCCTCCCATACACCTGATATACCTGATTAACTTATTTATACTAAACTGTGCTTGAGCTTACTCCCTCTCATACACCTGATATAATGGATTAACTTATTCATACTAAACTGTGCTTGAGCTTACTCCCTCCCATACACCTGATATACTGGATTAACTTATTCATACTAAGCTGTGCTTGAGCTTACTCCCTCCCATACACCTGATATACCTGATTAACTTATTCATACTAAAGTGTGCTTGAGCTTACTCCCTCCCATACACCTAATATGACTGATTAACTTATTCATACTAAACTGTGTTTGAGCCTACTCCCTCCCATATACCTGATATACCTGATTAACTTATTCATACTAAACTGTGCTTGAGCTTGCTCCCTCCCATACACCATATATACCGGATTAACTTATTCATACTAAACTGTGCTTGAGCTTACTCCCTCCCATACACCTGATATACCTGATTAACTTATTCATACTAAACTTTACTTGAGCTTACTCCCTCCCATACACCTGATATACCGGATTAACTTATTCATACTAAACTGTGCTTGAGCTTACTCCCTCCCATACACCTGATATACCTGATTAACTTATTTATACTAAACTGTGCTTGAGCTTACTCCCTCCCATACACCTGATATACCTGATTAACTTATTTATACTAAACTATGCTTGAGCTTACTCCCTCCCATACACCTGATATACTGGATTAACTTATTCATACTAAACTGTGCTTGAGCTTACTCCCTCCCATACACCTGATATACCGGATTAACTTATTCATACTAAGCTGTGCTTGAGCTTACTCCCTCCCATACACCTAATATGACTGATTAACTTATTCATACTAAACTGTGCTTGAGCTTACTCCCTCCCATACACCTGATATACCTGATTAACTTATTCATACTAAACTGTGCTTGAGCTTGCTCCCTCCCATACACCAGATATACCGGATAAACTTATTCATACTAAACTGTGCTTGAGCTTACTCCCTCCCATACACCTAATATGCCTGATTAACTTATTCATACTAAACTGTGCTTGAGCTTACTCCCTCCTATACACCTGATATACCTGATTGACTTATTCATACTAAACTGTGCTTGAGCTTACTCCCTCCCATACATCTGATATACCTGATTAACTTATTCATACTAAACTGTGCTTGAGCTTACTCCCTCCCATACACCTGATATACCTGATTAACTTATTCATACTAAACTGTGCTTGAACTTACTCCCTCCCATACATCTGATATACCCGATTAACTTATTCATACTAAACTGTGCTTGAGCTCACTCCCTCCCATACACCTGATATACCGGATTAACTTATTCATACTAAACTGTGCTTGAGCTTACTCCCTCCCATACACCTGATATACCGGATTCACTTATTCATACTAAACTGTGCTTGAGCTCACTCCTTTCCATACACCTGATATACCGGATTAACTTATTCATACTAAACTGTGCTTGAGCTTACTCCCTCCCATACACCTGATATACCAGATTAACTTATTCATACTAAACTGTGCTTGAACTTACTCCCTCCCATACACCTGATATACCTGATTAACTTATTCATACTAAACTGTGATTGAGCTTACTCCCTCCCATACACCTGATATACCTGATTAACTTATTTATACTAAACTGTGCTTGAGCTTACTCCCTCCCATACACCTGATATACCTGATTAACTTATTTATACTAAACTGTGCTTGAGCTTACTCCCTCCCATACACCTGATATACCGGATTAACTTATTCATACTAAACTGTGCTTGAGCTTACTCCCTCCCATACACCTGATATACCGGATTAACTTATTCATACTAAACTGTGCTTGAGCTTACTCCCTCCCATACACCTGATATACTGGATTAACTTATTCATTCTAAACTGTAGCAATACCTTAACTTTCCGGCAGTCAAATGTTTTACCCATATGCTATAGCAAGGCTATGGAATACTCTCTCTCCTTCAATTAGATCTACTAAAAAATCCTGAATGCTTTAAGATTTTGCTAAAACAACACCTGTTCTCCCATTGGCTATGTACATGTACCAGGACTGACTATAAAAAAAAACAATATTCCTAGCCTTCCTGCTTTTCCTTCTCATCTCACTTTCGGCTCAGACTCCTGATTTACACATTCAGTGCTTCCAACTTGCTAGTCCTGCATGTGCCACACAGCCACACACAATCTACTATATCAGTTATACCTACTATATCTTGTAATAATTCTTGATGTCGATATACCAATAGCTCTAGGGTTATACCTTACTTACAGAATCTTTAATCTGCTCCTCTCTAATGAAATGTTCTGTACCATCGCTGCTTGATTTCTGTATTTTGATTCTGTAGCTTTATAATCTTGTTTGTTTTTGGAGCTTTTCTCGCCAGGTCTCTACTGAAAATGGTCTCACCCTGGCCCAGTAGACTTCCCAGTAAACAAATGCAAATAAATAAATAAATAAAAATAAATCTTCATTCTATAAAAATCTTACATCATTTTTCACTGCTTATTCTCACATCCAAATAAAAACACACAGTAAAAAAAATGAATGCTCCTTATCCAGATATTAGCTTATAACATCGTTACCAATTTAGAATTTGGTACAATCCACATCTATTTGCACATTTTGCAGGTACCGTCCGAATGCCAGCAGCAGCATAAAAAGTTGTAGTATAATAGCTTGCCTACTGTGCCACATACAAAAAGTAGCAATACATGGCATATGTGAGCAATGAGGGCAGGCAGTGAGAGGTGTGTATTGCTAATATTGTGCAACCCCACAGGGATGATGTTTTGTTACAAGTCATCATGACCCCCAAGGACAATTTGCTTAGGCAAGTACATGAATGATGGCTTACTGACCGAGTGTGCTGCCAGGATGAACTCCCGCACCACTCTATTGCCCCTGGAAAATATTAAGCCAGAGCTGCTCTAGGAAACCTCTGCTAAAGCATCCTATTCAGTGCAGCCTGCAGCCTACTAACTGGTTGTCTGCTCTGTTACAGCTTTGAAGTATGATGCTACTAACTATACCCATAATTAATAGCAAGAAAAAAATGACATTTTGTCAACATTAAATTCAGGTTTGAAGGTTCACATCTTTAGCCAAGTAAAAGTCTGCAAGGTGTTTCAAAACGCAAACAGAACAATCTGGACCAGTTAGGACACTTGGATTCAACTTATCTGATGTTGATTATTAACAAGCAGCTAAGCAATGAATGATCAGCATGTTAGACATGCCTGGACTTCCAAGT